>NW_008709379.1:4780659-4786864 GCF_000327385.1 Lottia gigantea
TGATTTTAGCCTTGAATATATATTATAGTGTTAAGAAGTACTTGAAATGTCCGAAAATCGCATAATTCCTTAAAAATACTTCAAACTAGGAATTCTACTAACTTTTTGCATATATATATATATATCACTGAGTATCTTGAAATGACGAGTGGACAATTTAACATTCAAATGCGGATAATTCTGAAAACACATTGATTTGAAGGCTCAAATTTGGACTGTGTACTGTGAACACTATTACTGATTGGCTTAGCTAAAAATAAAATCCGGTTTCTGAGACTGAAGTATTATCTGTCATAAAATGACCCACCTGTCCCTTTAATATAAAGTCCCTTATCAAAACCCTATTGCCTTATCAAAATGACCCTCTAAACTTTGTCTACCTTAATGAATATATTATAATTGTAAATATTATACTAATGAGGAAAGATGGCGAAGGATTCAAATGACGGTAAACATTTTATGACTTCAAATTACAAAATTTCCTTAACTGGCCAATGTATGATTTTGTCGAATTGAGCGCATCGACGTTGTTGTCAACAATTGCTGGTCTTCTGCTATCTGATCGAGCCTACAGGTAGTGAACCTGAGCGGTTCAAATCTCTGACTTACTAGATATTTGCAGTTAAATGTAGTCGTCCATTTTCTATAAAGGCGATGCTGCGGATATGACGAGTCGTACTCCACCAAAAGTATGCTAAACCAGTAGAAGGGTCTACGAAAATTGCAGGATCTAGCGATAGAGCAGAACTACGACTTACAGAAGTTACAGATCGATGTAGCCTATACATACATATTGTGGATCTGAATAATTCTGATTATACAAACTATTATTTCGTTGTGTTTATATTTCATTTTGCATAAATCTTTGTTTAGTTCCATGTTTCCTATCCCAGCGATGGATCCTGTCGTATGTCGGTTTCTGGGGGTTTATGATGGTGTATGCTATACGAGTAGATTTCAGTGTTGGAATCGTTTGTATGGTTGGTGGCAGCTCAAACCAAAACACGAATATATCAACCATATTTAACCAAACAGTCTATAATAATTACACAACAACGCAACAAAGCCAGGTATAGCATTAGCATTGTGGTTTTTATTTGAATCAGATAAGCCACCAGAAGTAACCGAAAACATTATGAATCTTACATACCATCCGATAGGTGTATTAGGCAGTTACAGTTCATCTGACTGGCCCCAGAAAAATTTATTTCCAGAGGTCAGGTAAAGTCAGTAATTTAAGAAAACGTTAGTGCATGTCAGCTGAAAACCAAATGGCACCGGATCGACCGTATAGATGTAGCTTTCTGCCTTGATTATAGCAGTTATTTTCCCTATTGTGCTGAAAAAGATTTCTTTTGTACAGTTATCTCACATAATTTAAAGATGGGTTCCTTATTTTTTAGTGTGAAATTAATTGATTAATTGGTGTTTTTAATGAATTATTATGTATTCTTAATCATATAATTATGTTAT
The DNA here is from genome assembly GCF_000327385.1 of Lottia gigantea. Classification (NCBI taxonomy): domain Eukaryota; kingdom Metazoa; phylum Mollusca; class Gastropoda; family Lottiidae; genus Lottia; species Lottia gigantea. Next base: position 4,782,133 of record NW_008709379.1, read on the forward strand.
CATTGCATATAACTTTGAGTTTTATCCAATCATAAATGTCCATGTTTGTACAGTCTGTACAGACAAAAAAGACTTTTTGACCTTTTGATCGGTCAATCATTGGAATTCTGCTTCTAATTTAGCTGATTATGAATTAATTATGGACATGTGAGACAAACTGGTATTTTTCCATGTCATTAGACCACCTCTATTTTCTATTCATATATGTATTAGAATTTTCATTTTCATAAATAAAAATAAGAGAACCTATCTTCTGAAAGCTACCAAACACATACCAACGCTTGACATGCTCACACATCGGCTTCACTCCTTTCCAGTAGTACAGTTTCTCGATTTCGTTATGCAGTCAGTTGATGGTTCTCTAATCAACCACAAGATCCCACTTGATTCTCTTCCAAGTTTTCGAGGATTGGAACATTTTGCACATGCATTATAATCCATTTTAAATTTCAGGGTGAATTTGATTGGCCCAAACCTCTTCGATCTAGTTTATTAGCAATGTATTTTTATGGTTACATCATACTTCAAATACCAGGCGGATGGATAGCTACCAGATTCGGCGGCAAACGTGTTTTAGGATACATGACATTTGTCAGTTCTGTTGGGACACTTCTTACTCCAGTTTTAGCGAGGCTTCATGTCAATGCATTATTTGCTGTCCGATTCATCATCGGATTAGCTGCAGTAAGTATTGACCCAAATGACCCATGCCCATACTTTCATGGAAACCTGAAATAAAGTCAGTACTATGGCCACCGCAGGGAAATTCACTCAATAAAATTGAAAAGTTGAATATGGAGTGTAGAACAACGCCTTGCTCCATTGACAGAGAGTAAATGGGGTAAAATATCAGACGATTCTACGATAATATGTACTATATCGATTGAATTAAGGCTGGAACCTTTATATCTTATTTATAGTTTATAGACAATCATCTATAATGTCCATCAATGTCAGAAACTTTGTTTCCGAAAACAAGTTATATCCCTGTTCAATTTCAGGGTGTGTCATTTCCTGCCATGCATTCTATATGGGGTCGCTGGGCACCTCCGTTAGAGAGATCAAAATTGATGGGTCTTTGTTATGCAGGTAATTTATTAGAAGATGAATCTTTAAAACCCTCACCTCTGGATTTACATAAATGTTGTACAACACTTGGTCAAAACGAAGCGAAACTAATAAAATCAAACGTCTTACTATTATAAGAAATGATTGGATTTATATTGATTTTGCCGACTCTGAAACTACCAACTTTTGGAAAATTTTGAAAGTGCATGAATCTAACTCAAGGAGAAAGTCTTATGTACGCTTATGCTTATATATTATTATAGGTCCATCCATAGGTGTTATATTAACATACTCTGTATCAGGTTTACTGTGTGTTTATGGTTTTGATAATGGTTGGGGATCAATATTCTATTTAACTGGTATGTATCTAATGAAAGGGGGTTCAGTCTATTCATTCTAACTATTTCAACTACCTTTCGTTTTAATAATTAAATTCTATTAGAAATCAACTAATTTTGATTTGAACTCCTGACAATTAGATTTTTGCCCAGTGTAGTATATTTCTGTTCGTGAAATAACCTAATTCCAGCCTCCCTGAATTGACCAAGAAATAGTTAACATGGATTTGACTCATTCAATCCAAAAAGAATTCGAATCAACATTTTCAATATACGTGATCATACTATCTAAGTATTCACAATATACGTCACGGAAAGTTGATTGACGATGAGGGATTGGAAAGTGAAAAACAAAGGGTACACATGATTATAACTAAAATGATGCGAGGATAAATCATGCTAGTCTGTAGTAATGGAGATATTCTGTTGCTGATTGTTAGGTATAGCTGGTGTACTATGGTGTATAACATGGTATTTTCTCGTCAGTGATACACCTCAAGAACATCCTAGAATAACACCAAGTGAACGAAGATATATTGAAGATGCTATAGGATATAAACCTCAAGCTAAGGTCATACATTTTATTATCATTACCAGAATACGCAGGAATTCTAAATGCTGTTGTTGAGTTTTTACCGAAATGACATTGTTTCTGAATGGAAGACAACATCACAGGCTTCAAGTAAAATTTGAACAATTGTTTGCTATATTGGTGGCATTGGAGCTGAACTTGAACTGACGTGAGGCAATATAATCGGTATGATTTACATTCCCTAAATGCATCATTCTATATTAATTTAATTTGACTTTCGGTGCTTAACCGTTTGCTACATTGATGTTAAATTTTCCAGATGAAGCTAAAGCTAGCATTTTACATTTATTTTTAAGGTAACCAAAACGCCATGGATAAAAATGTTTAAATCTCCGGCAGTGTTAGCCTGTATAACAGCTCATGCATGTAATAACTGGACAAATTATACTTTATTGACTAGTTTACCACTGTTTATGAGAGAAGTTCTGGAGTTCGATATAAAACAGGTAAGAGTCTGTTTCTTGTAACAATATATTGCAGATTACAAGGTTAACTGTAGCATATATTTGAGTGGAGTGTTATCTTTTATCGAATTGTATCTAAAGTTAATACAACTCAGTACCTACCTTTCTTGTAGGGTTAAGTATAGTTTAATATTGTAAACCCCAACCTTGGTGTATTGTTAATCTCATGAAAATTTATCATGAACGATACCCGAGAGTCACCTTAACTAAGTTGTTTCCTGAATTTAAACAGTCCGGTAACTTTGTGAAATACGTGTTAAAAGAACCTTTGATTTCAGAGCGATAAATATACCACAAGAGCTTAAAGGGACAAGTCCGACATTTTGGGAGGTTGATTTGAATCTTGGATATATTTAAATAGTCTTTAGAAGTATTAGAAATGTACAAAAATCGCATATTTATTCCTTCAAAAATGTCTCAAACTAGGAATTTCTTTTCATATCTCTATATAGCTGTCTTTTCTATATATGACAGTGTATAAAGAAAAGAGGACTGGTCTTCTTAACTTTCAAACGCGATAATTCTGGACACACATGGATTTGAAGTCCCTTTATTAAAGCAATTACGTTTTCTTTCTACTTGACCTTACCAATGGCCTACCGACCTATTCAAGGATATTTGTATTTGTTCTGTTTATAGAATGGGTTTCTGTCAGCTGTACCATATCTCTGCACCATGCTGTCAGCAATTGTAAGTGGACATATTGTGGATTTTATCAGACGAGGTGTCAACACCACTACTGTCCGCAGAGTTGTACAGATTATATGTAAGTTACACGTATCGATTATCATACACTTATAAATTATTCAAAAAAATTGTGTCTTTTGAAACGTCAAAATAATAAAATCCATACAAACATAGAATATCCTTTAGCCGAAAATCTCATCCAAAATCGGGTGAAAATAGTACATAAGACACTACCCGTTAATTGAATTGAATAATAGTGGACCTCTCAGGGGGTAGTATCATGTGTTCTAGAAAGAGTGAAAATACTCTGCCAAAACAATATAAATAGTGTTTCTCACGAAGAGTTTTGCAAAACTCTCATAACTGGGTCTCATGACTAGGTCCCTGGCCCCTAGACGTAAACCTGCTCCTGCCACTGTTATCAGGTACCCTGGCCAAAGAATAGAATCTTTATATAACACGATAGATTAAACTCAATAATTATTGAAACATGTGCTTAATTTAATAAATTATTACTTAGTTTTATGGATTTATTAGATTATAATGGGATTCTTTTGTATAGTTATGAAACCAGATACGTTTTACCCATTTTAACACAGTTTAAAAATTTCAATGTTTTGGTCATCCTAAGAGGTAGTATACCTTTAAAATTTGTCACTCCCAAGATATCAGAGCATTAAATTATCATTCCTTTTTTTATTATTTATCTATAGCGTTTGTTGGTCAGTCATGTAGTCTGGTAGCTGTTGGGTTTGTTACTAAAGAACTGAGACATCTAGCAGTTGGATTGTTATCACTGTCTATGATATTTACTGGTTTAAATAGATCTGGCTATGTAATTAATCATGTTGATTTTGCACCAAGGTTAGTCTTCAGTTTTTTCGTACGACTTGTTCTTAGTGTATTATTGATTACTAAAGCATGTCGAAGACGAAAGGAACTATAGCTGAGCCGCCTGCTTCGAGAGGCTGTCGAAGGAACATTCTCACTACTGATTTCACTGCAGACGAGAGCTCTCACCTGAACTGTTGTCTCACTAGAAAAATCTTCCGCCAATTCCACGAATAACGTTCGGATTGCATCCGTGTCACGTAAGCTCTCATTGGCTCTTGATTGTTGACATTCGTTGACTCTCAGTGTTGACTCTCAGTGTTGGCGCTCGATGTTGACTTTCAGTGTTAGCTCTCAGTGTTGGCTTTCAGTGTAGACTCTTAGTGCTGACTCTCTGTATAATCTCTCAGTGTCGACTCCTAATGTTGAATCTCAGTGTCAGCTCTCATTGTATATCTTTACAACTATGATCATTGTTTCAGATATGCTGGTGAATTATTTGGAATAACGAATACGTTCGCTACTATTCCTGGTATGATTGCGCCAATTGTTGTTGGACTGATTACACAAAATGTAAATATACGACCTTTAATTCGTAAACCGCAAACTTAAAAGCACTTTCAGTGTGTGCGACCCAGATTTAGAAAGTAAGGGAAAGAGGGTCTTACACAGTATAAAGAAAAATAGAAACAACACTGAAGAAAGCATCCAGCAATCAGTGGCGGAGCCAAAGGGGGGATGGGGGCTGTGCC
>NW_008709379.1:4787174-4951891 GCF_000327385.1 Lottia gigantea
ATTTGGATCATTTGCAAGAGGTGCAGTTCAAGAGTGGGCTCTCCCACCAAACGCTGAAATCGAGATAGACATTATGAAACCTCTTCATCCAAAACAAGATGAGCCTGTAGATAAAACACGGTTAACAGAAACTTTATGATCTAAGACTATCTGAATAAGCTTGTATATCTACACTTGTACACTAAAAATTTCATTTAAATATCATATTACTTAGTTAAATAGATTATTACCAATACTATTGCTATTACTTTTTTTTATTCATTTTATTTTTTTTTTATTTATTGGACAATAGAGGGATTATGTCGAATAGTTTTGACTTTCATTTGACTTTCATTTTCGGACCATGGTGAAACTGTTGCCTTAATTTTACAAGTCTCCCCCCTGCCCAGAGGCTCAACTAGATGGGTGGGGGCCCGTAGACCTAGATGGGTTGGTACCCCTCCCATAGGATGATTACTTTTCTTTGAATCAGGATTTAATGGCCTTGGTAGAGTCCAAGCATAAAAACCATTTTATATTGTGTGTTAAACTTTAAGATATTTTTTTCTTGGGGTCGGGCGTCCATAAGGGAGTTGTACCAGTGAACTTGGTTCAACCAGTCCCTATATTGGACCCGAGCTGCTAAGTTTAGAACTGAAGTAAGTTCTCATTGTTACAGGCCTAGACTATTGTTTCGTTGTGTTCATTTCATTTTGCATTACCATTTAATCTTTTAACCATCATTTAACCAAACAGTCTATAATAATTACACTACAACGCAACAAAACCAGGTATAGCATTAGCATTGTGGTTTTTATTTGAATCAGATAAGCCACCAGAAGTAACCGAAAACATTATGAATCTTACATACCATTCGATAGGTGTATTAGGCAGTTACAGTTCATCTGACTGACCCTAGAAAAATTTATTTCCAGAAGTCAAGTAAAATGAGTTGCTAAAGAAAAATTCTTGTATTTGATATATGATCAAATATCTACCAGACGTGAATAAGACTGACCCCCGGTGTCATGATTCCTCCGACACTCCGATAAGACATTTGAGACTTGATATTCGCGAATTGAAAAGCACGTTTTTATCACGCAGGCTGCAATAAAAAGTCAATAATCGGACGTTTATAAATTAACCCACAATTAAATATAAGAATTGAGAATGAAGAATATTTAATTTCAGAGAATTTCCTTCATAAATCCATGAAGTTTTCCTAAAGCCATTGACTTTTTTGGAAAATAACTGGCTAATTATAAATAATGTTCCTGAAACTGACGTCATCTTCAACAGCTCCGCGAAGAATAAAAAATCCGCGAAGCTATCGGACTCTGCGAAGTATTGACGATTGGAAAATGATTTGCTATGGCTAATCACGTGGTCATCGTAATGAACTATAAACAACTAAATCGTTCGACCTATGAATGAATAAACGTTTTATCTATGATATAACTGACATTATAAAAACTAGGGATCGGCAGAAAGATTATTAGTATTTGTACAACGACGATACAGGATAGACCCTTATAAAAGAGTGAATATAGAAAAAATGCCTATTAACCGGTTATAAACAATAAAATTGTATATTGTATATTTTGGGAAGTAGCTCACAAATAACTGCAAAATTAGTATGATGCCTGGCTTCAGCAAAAAACGTGGAAATAATTGTGAGAAAGATGAGAATGCTACCATTGCTAGTGTTCAAAATATTGAAGATTTGGACATTATATTGTCCGAATGCTCTTGTCAATGTTGTCAAAACCTTCAAACAAAAACCGGAAAGCGGAAAATGGTCAAACAAAAAGGGAGACAAGGCAAATCAAAACTATTTCGAAGGTGTAAAAGTTTGGACAGCGATGAGACGAATTTTTCTGAAGTGGGCGAATTAAATGTTAAAGACTTTAATAAAAACGAAATCATGGAAAAATCTGGAGAAATTGAACCTGAAACGTGCGCTGATTTAGACTCAGACTATGTTATGTGTTTTGACTTTTTGTCGGATGAAAGTGAAGGCGATAGCGATAATTTGACTCTTAAAAGTGACTCCGGCTCCAGATTTGGAAATTACCAAACTTTGACAGATTCCTGGGACCCATGGAATGGCTCTACTATACAGATTGGCATTTCCGCAAATGTCGAAGAAGAGCCGTTCATGTGGAATTTGCCTAGAATGCCATATCAGAAACTTTTACAAAGTCTGGGAAATATAAAAGCACGAAGCAATTTGACAGTGTATTTTCAAGAATGTAAAGGATTTTGGGGTCATACAGGAGATGGTTGTTTGTGGTGTAAGGAGGGTGAAAGAAAACCCTTATATAAACGATGAGACTATTATAATCAATGTAAATTTCAATATTGAGCGAAACCGGCTAGTTTAATTCAAATGTATATTTGTAGGCATCATGTGAAAAATTGTGAATTTGTACGAAATTTTGTTCATGATGTAAATAATGTAAGTTTTGTTCATGATGTTAAATAATGTAAATTTCGTATATGATATGTAATAGTGAAAATTTTGAACATGATAAGAATGTAAATTTTGAACAATGTAAATTTTGTCATGTCATAAGATTTATTTTGTATATAAGGCGACACCAATTTATAAACTTGGATTACGGGCCCGCCGACCTGCTTTTTTGACGAATCCCAATAAAAATAAAAATGAAAAAATCTATTTTTTTTTATTCTTACTGTGTCCGCCGATGTAAAAATTTCAACACGAAATCCTAAAGGGACGTAACTCGGTTGATAAGTTGTACTCGCTTAGCGAAAGCGTTCACTGTTGAATGGTCAGTCAGCGCTAATGAGACAAAAGGCTAGTTCCACGATGTTTTTGATAACGGTACTACAAATGTGAGAAAATGAGCGTTGAACTCGATGTTTATATCAACGTCTCCATATGTACCGAGGGCCGTGTCACAAAACGAACTATAGTGCGTGCCTCTGATGACGAAAATGTTGGTAATTTGTTGACGCGCTCCGGATGGCAGGACACAGAAGAAGTAACCGTCTCCAGCGTTAAAGCCGGTATCGAAATAGACCATGAAACTACCGATGTAGAGATAGTTACACCCGTAGCAGTTTTAAGACAATTTAATTTTAAATCCATAAGGTTTAATCTGGTGTTTGTTGGTTTCCAAAGGATATAAATAGAGTTTTAAATACATTCCTTTTTCGTCTTCTTGAAATGCATATTTTTTTTTTTTATTTTATGATGTGTAAGAATGTAACTTTGTATATTATATGTAATAATGTAAATTTTGTATATATGAAATAATGTTAATTTTGAACATATGTAATAATGTAAATTTTGTATATGATATGAAATAATGTAAATTTTGTACATGAAATGTAATAATGTAAATTTTGTTCATGATGTGAAATAATGTAAATTTTGAACATGATTTGTAATAATGTAAATTTTGTATATGATATGAAATAATGTAATTTTTGTATATGATATGAAATAATGTAATTTTTGTACATGATATGTAATTATGTAAATTGTGTTCAAGATGTAAAATAATGTATTATATTGTACATATGTAATAATTTAATTTTTGTACTTGATATGTAATAATGTAAATTTTGTATACAATATTGAACAATGTAAATTTTGTAATGTCATAAGGTTTATTTTTTGAATAATGTTAATTCATTCAATAAGCATATTAAGTTGTTTTTGTTTAATGAACATATGTTTAGTGAAAATCGAGTTGCATTTCATTTAGCTGAGAGTCTGAACGCGGCTGGTATACATTATTATGACAACTGACATTGATATAACCGAAAGAATCGTGTTTTTTATGATTATCACATTTTTGGTTAAAATATTGACCTATGTGAGAAGTAAATAAGGAACATAATAAACACATACATAGTTCTGATACATTTAATTATTTGTATGATAATTCTAATTATATAGATGTAAAAACATTGAAATGGTTTAAATGACAAGAAAACACTTTATACAACAAGTTTTACACTTTAACATATGATTCTCAGTTGCATTTAATGGCATTGATATGAAAGAAACTGCAAAATGTTGAATGATTTTTGTACCATTTCTGACTTTACTTTACTTTTTTTACTGGTACACAATGTCTTACTTATCTACATTGATTTTATTTTCTATTTTATTGAATATTGTTGCTATAAGATCTATGAGATATACAAGGGAAAATGTTGTGTCACGAGATGATCATTGGCTACTTCTGATGATTTTACCAGTTCAGCTTGTACACATTGCAGTGATTTACTTTTAAAAGATACATAAAATAACTGGACAAAAATAGGATGTTAATAACTAAATTTGTTTAAAACACAAATATTTTGTATGATTTGAAGTTTTTCATACAACAGTAGGATGTTTCTTAGGTTAACACAAACAAAACAATAGCCTTAATAAATACACAAAAAAAACATTTTGGAAACAACTGCACTTTGCAGCTGTTCAAGGAGAAAATGACATAACTAGACAGAAATGAAGAAGAAAATTACATGAAGAAAAATGATAGGTTATAAATAAATAATATGTTGATGAAACTTTCTTATATACAATAAACATACTTAATTACAACAACAAAAACACAGCTAACAATAAAAAGATAAACAAAATAAAAAATAAATTGAATTCAGATTAATTTTATCTGTATTTCTACTGCTTGTTGCTGGAATTTTAAATCTGAAAGGTTTCAAAGGAAACCAAAACATATCAAACCTTTGATAATTCTACATTTTATTTTAGTGTAACTATTGTGATGTTGAATTATATATTTGTAAATTCTACCAAATGTGAAATCTTAAGCTTTGAGTTACAAGTCCATACAAATCAGTCAACAATGTCTGATGTTTAAACGCGTTGATTTATATAGTGTCAGAAAGTAAAATGAAATGATCTACTGAGTGATATTTTTTAGGACACATACAATGATATTTTTATAAACCATGCAAGTCTACATGCAAGCCAAAATGAAATGATGAAAAGAAAGAGTGTCTTCATAAAGATTTATAAAATCTTTCTGACTGACTCGACCAAAAACACAAAGTAACTACAAAAATGGCTTTCGTACATAAATATATTAAAATCTAGAACTTATTTTCATTCAAGAGGGGTGGGGTCCAAAGAGAGAAGTAGATGTCGACGTTTGATCCGTTTCCTGATTTTGTACACTATCATAGTCCATAGCATTGTCTGTTACATTATTCACAATATCCTCTATTTGTGGACCTTCTTCAAATTCTTCCTCTTCCTCCTCTTCTTCCTCCTCCTCCTCACTAGAGAGTTCTTCCTCAGGGGCATGTAACTGTTCTTCATTAGTTTCAGCACTATTATCCAGTATTTCAGATTCCACAGTGTCCTCACATGTAGTGTCCATTGAATTATCTTCCACATTGATATCCATTGTGTTGGTAATTGAAGTAGTCTCCTTTGTCAAGTTCACTGGGTCGCAAGTCAGAGAATCTTCTTGATTAACTGGTTGGAAATCCTGAGAACTGTTCTCAGGCATGCTACTCATTGTATCTTGCATGGTATTGGTTGTTGATGACGGTAAAAAGTCTTCCTCTTGTTTAATGTGTGGGTAAGGGGAGACAACTCCCTGTAAAATTTGTTGACATTTAAAACACACATAATCCTCCTCCTCTGAAATTTCATCTGAAGCCAGACCAATACAGAGAAGATGAAACCAAAGTTCACATTTGTCACACTGAACCCAATTGACTTCCTCTCCTAAAATAAAAATAAAAAAAAATTAGAAAAATCTTGGTTTTCTTGGCCAGACATCAATCAAAGACTGAAATTATTTTTTGTCAGAATGTATGATTCTAAACAACAAATAAAAGTTTTCAAAGTTCAGAAAATTCTAAGATTAAAAACATACCAGAAGGTCGAAGGCACTTTATAGCAGAACAGTCTTCAGATGGGTCATCATCATCATCATCCATCATCTTCTTCTCCTTCTTAATCCTTTTCTTTCTTTCAACTGGTGTACCATCAGGATTCACCTTCACTTTTCTTTTCTTCTTCACTTTTTCTTTCTTCTTCTCAGGACTTTTACCTCCCTTTGCTAAAACCAATTGAATCAAACAATCTTTATTTTCCAGTTTGGACTTTTACCCTTTGTGAAAACCATTGTTCTAGATTTGTGTTTTCAACACGCATGCTAATCTATGTATCTTCAGTTTTAACGGTTATCAAATTAAGATATGGATAAGAAATATTGTGAAGACTTATGCAGCAACATTCCGACAAATACGTCTCATATAGGCTAGTCATCTTGGTACATTTTTGGTTGCAAACTTCCATTCTTTTTGACTACAGTTTATCTCAAGTTGACAACACAGGTTTCAGTTACAAACTCCTTATTAGGACAACAGTATTATGTGAGAGTGTGACATACTCAAGGATATTACTTTCTCAACCTGTACCTACCAGAATTTTCTTTCTCTCCTGGTTCTAAAAGACCAGGTTCTTTCTTAATCTTGATCTTCTTTTTCTTAGCTTTATCAGGATCAATACACAACATTTTATTTTTCTTTGGTGACATAATCTCACCAGCTTCACCAATTATTTTCTTGCGTTTTAATTTCCTTTCTTTATTTTCAGCTCTTTGAAGTTTTTGTTTGATTTTTTCTATCTTTTCTCTTGGTATCAGTTCAGTTCCCTCAGCATCCTGTTAAAGTAAAAATATGCATTTGACTACATGAAAAAATATAACAGAATTCTTCATCCCCAACCAATTGATTTTAGAACTGCATATAAAAATGTTACATGCAGAAAAAGCACAACAGAGTAATAATGTTTTTATTAAATTCATTTTCAGACACAGGGAATATTTATGTTGTCCTAGTCTTGTATTTTGGTTAACAATATAATGTTAAAGTTTACCTCAAATTCTAAGAATTTATCTTCTGTTTTCGGTTGGCAAGCTTGTAAAATTCTCCAGATGTGTTGTGTTTCATCAAGTGACACTTCCAGAAGGTCTCCCTCCATCATCAGATCTTCCAGCTGTTGTCTAGCCTCTAATGACAATTCTAAAGTTGGTGTCTCTAATTGTCTCGGTATAAGTGGAGTTTTACGCTGATGTTTTCTTGGAGACATTGCTGTGGGAAGAGGAAAAGATATTGAAAAGACATTTCACCAAAATATTTTGGATTTCAGGTTTTGTTTTGCGGTTCGGATCGTTAGTACATGTACTTGGTTTACTTATTGACTTGTTTTCTCTTTTTGTAAATTTACTATCATGTGCATATATGTTACCTTGTAAATTGACTGTTGAACTGCAGCAAAAAGTGGTAAAGAACTTTATTTGAAAGTGAAATCAATCAAAAGAATTTCAATAGTCTATATTCAAAATTTTGTTCAACTTGAATTTGGTTTTGAAATGAAAATTGTGAATATCTATAATCAAAGTTAAAGAAATCATAAAGATAAAATGAAAACTTACTAGTTGTAGCTTTAGAAACAGAAGAGTAAGCGTGCTCTGATGTCATTCCCATTGACATACTAACAGGTGCTGTCTGCTCAACATCACATTGAATATCATCTGAATGTTGAGATGATTGCGGTGATAATGGTATAGAAGATTGAGAACTATCTGTGTCAGCAGCAATATTACTATACACTGGTGTGGGCACAGGGTGTTCTTTAACCACATTAGATATAGTGTTTATACCACTAAACGCACTCTGAGTAACACTAGCTAGATGATCCTGTAGATCAGGATTACTTGCAGCTTTCATTAGTTCTGCATTGATAATTTTCTCAGTTTTTTCACGAGCTGCTTGCTCCACCATTTTTTGACTCAAAACACTGAGTTTCGCTAGAGCTGAAGCTAATTCTGTTGTGGTTAATGCCTGTCTAGCTCTGTCCTGCCAGGCCATGGCACGTTCCGTTAAACACTGTAATGCTTCTCCCTCTAACAGACGCACTGGCAGTTTTTGTAATGATACTAACAGAGACAAGATGGCCTCCAAACGTGGACGACGTGATCTCAAACAAAGTGGGCACAAAAATTTCATATCTTTGGCAGCCTGCATCACTGCTGCTTGTGATGTTTTATTTTTCAAATTGGATGATTTAGGAAGTGGTACACAAGTTCCTGAAAGAAAGCATGAAAAGTATATTAGAAATCGTCTTGAATCACTTTTTTGCAAAAATGAAAATTGCATGACATACTAAAAATCTTTGGAAATAACTATGCCAAAAAACCCTAGGAATCCTATTATGAAATAACTTACCATGAAACCAGTCTTTACAGAGTTCACATTGTAACATCATACCAGAAGCTCCTTTACGACAGACACAGAATCTAGCATCACTAGCTTGACTTAATACTTTATCACTATTACGTATTCTTAACTCTTTCATTAGTTCAAACTCTTGATTCTCAGCTGCTTTAAATGATGCCACCTAGCCAGAAAAAAATTAAAACAAAAGATGAACTTAAAATACATGTAATACATAAATCATTAAGGTGCGAATAGATGTGGTACGGTGTCTGGTGCAGTATTATTGATGCAGTAGAAAATATAAGAAACAAATCGTGTCCACACTGCCTGTGTTCACTTCTATTTTTGTTTGTAACAATTATTCCGTACCGTACACTGCATCTACACTGTACCTCTTCTATTTGCGGCTTAATACAGATTGTTTTCTTATACAAGGGCTGGCTGAAAAGTCCCAAGCCAAACGTGGGAGACCTGTACAATGGCGTTGTTTTTTCATGTATTTCCCTACATGGCTATATACAAGACCCTGTTACTGATCTTGTCAAGAGGAATTGACAATTGAATGTTTTGAAGGCAAAGGTCATCATCAAGGGGTGTCTTTGAATTCTACAGCTTTAATGACGCAGAGTTATGGACTGAGGCTTTCCAGAATAGCAAACTATAAAACAAATAAATTTTGTTATTTTGTACAAAAGAGTAAAAATCTTACAATAGCAGCTGGGTCTCTAGTTTCCTCTATTCTAATTTCACTGTTATTATTATTTTCATTCAATTCTCTCTTCTCTATACCGTCTCTTAACTTCTTTCTTTTCTTACCACTACTATATATACCAATATCAGACCTTGGTGACAGTATCTACAAATATTATAGATAAAGCTTGGTAATTAATAGAATTTCAATATCACTCCATTTACACTAACTGGCATTTATTTTTCAATATTCTTTAGTTTGGCATGTGATGCATGAATATATTATTGAGACTATTTAATTGTTCAATAAATAAATATTATTATTACAACATATTAAACTTGGCGATAGGCTAATAATTGATTTAAAAAATCCTTGATAATAGTTTAATTACATAGAAAAAAATGGCTTTTCCATTTCTTTTAAATTTTTGACAAAAGGCTCAGCTTATATCATTCAATGTAAATAATTAAATCACAGACATATATAGCCATTTCTTTCCATTTCAAATCAAAAAGAATTCAGGAAATATCCGCTTACCTCTAGCAATGTATAAGTTGAATTTTTCTTAAGGAATGTTCTAGCAGTACGTTCACGCCATGATTTAGCAGTAGTAACCTGTGCCTCTATTTGTGGTAATATATCTAATCTGACTGGTATAGGTCTTCCTTTATTAACTAAACTTTCTAATACATCAACATACGGGTGGGAATCTGCGTTCTGAAAGTATTTCAATTCTAGTAAATTCACCATTTCACTTTTATAAATGTATAAATAAATACCAATTTAAATTATGTGAGCTTAAAAGTGCACTTAGTTAGTTTTCAGAGTAGTATTCAGGTCAGAGCCTTCATGCTCTAACTCACTAGAAACAAAATCAAAGTCTTTGGACTGGGAATCAAGACTGTAAAGCTAATAGGTGGAATGATCCATGTGAACTCTTTCTAAATAAAATATCATTTAAACCCTTTTTTTACATACTGTATTTCATCAACCCCCTCAGATATAGATCTGAAATTTATCTTAGATTGGTTCAACACATAGCATTTTCAAGTTACCTGAATATAGTCTACTCTGTTTGTCCACTCTCTAGCTTTCCTTACAGCTTCTTTCAGAGCACTAACATTGGGTAAGTATGCTGGTATAGCTTTAGATTCATTAATTATACCTTCTAATGTTACCATTACATGTCTTGGTCTGAAACAGATTATAGAATCCAGATAACAATGAATTTACATTGTCCCTCTCTGCCCTACCTCTCTAGAGTGAAACCGAGGTGAAAATACCGAAAACACCATCATGACCTATGCTTTGTATAAGAATAGACAACTTAAAAATATACCTTTAAAGTAATATTTGTTTTACATTTTTACATACTTTGTAAACCTAGGAGAGTCAAGGACACCTTTACAATTTACTAAACACAGCAATTCTAGGTCACTTACCTAGCTTGTAAACAGATACGAGCCTTCTCTTCCCATCTCTCACTAACAGTGAGTAGTTCCTGTAGTTCACTCATAGCTTTCTCTACAGCAGGATGTGGTGTTAGGCTAACTCCAGCTTCTATCATCTTTCTCATTATATCTAGAGTTACACTAGGTGGATCTTGTAATGTTAGTCTCACATTATCTAACCATTTAGCTTGTAATAATACCTAATAAAATATCTTTTATCTTAGTACATAAATCAGAAATATGTAAATATCAAGCCACTTTATACTTGTAGACAGTGGAAATGACCATGAAAGAAATAACAATGAAAAGGTCCCTGTGGTCAGAATTGGAGTATCTGGGTTCTAAAGAGAGTGAAGCCATGACCAATTCAAAGTTTGACATAATAAAGAATTATTACTTTTTTACAAATATTAAAGTGTTGTGCTCGTAAAACATCAGTTTGATAAGTTTTGTTGAGACAGCTCTGATAACTTGCATTCTATTTCTGTCATTTCCCATGTCTTCAAGTGCAGACATCAGTACTAGATAATTGAAAAAATATTACCTGACGTAATTTAGGAATTTCATGTAAATCAACATCCAAAGTTAACCCAACTTCAATAAGTTTTTCTATCTTTTCAGAATCTGGTGTTTCAGCTTCCAAACAAGCCTGGGCTTCCAGTTGAAATTCATCAACTTTGTTCAGTAACTCCTAAATAAAGAAGACAACATTTCAGTATTGTGCTAGAAGAAAGGGAAAAAAGAATGTTTTTCATAACATCATTAAGAAAGTCAAGTTATTTTCCTTCCTTAATATAGATCACTAAACTGTCCAAGTGAAGATAATATGTTTGCCAAGATATAGGAAATACAGACAAACGTTTTGCTACATTTTCCTTTTCTTCAGCCTTTTTCAGAACAGTTATTCACTTCACACAACAAAAAATTGAACTTAGATGCTTTTAGTTATAAAGAACTGTGCTTGTCACTTTGACAAGTTTTCTATCAGTATAAGATAAGCCATTGAACTAAGCTGAAGCAATATGTCTCACAATCTGATATCCTTCTAAATGAGATAGATTACTACATGTTTCAAAAGCCAAACCTTATATTGAAAGTGATAAAAATCAAATCTTACTTTGATAAGTTTGGTTTCTTTGATTTTACATGGTAAAGCTTCAACCTGTTCATAGAAACCACTTAATTCTTCATAGGTTAGTTTGACTATATATTTACCATCTAAAGACTGGCGATTTCTATATTAAAAAAAAAAAATCATTAACATTGTTATAGAATTTTCAACTCTTCTAATCACTTTTGTTTTCAAACAGCAAAAAACAACTAATTTATGTAGTTCAACTTGGGTGTTCAAATCTTTTTCTATAAGCAAACTAAACAAGAACTTAAGCATTGTAATGATATTTTGCTAGTAACGGTCAATCTCAATTGCCAAAAAATAAAACCCTGTCAAACCATATACAGGAGAATATTATATATATTGAACTAGATATCTTACCTAGTTCTGACTTTTTTACTAACAAGTTGATTGGCTACGTCTGCACATTTCTCGGCTTCTGTAACTGACATGACTAATGTTTGATATAATTCATTCTCCGGAAATCGTTTCTCTTCAAACTCTGTTATTAATTCCCGTAACTCAGTTAATTCTGAAATGTAAAAATACATGTTATAGTTCTACAGTTACACAATATATAAATTCCAGGATTATCAGGCTTTATCATTTTAATCCTAAAACATCTTAAGGTACTTCAGAAAAAAAGTATTTTAGGACTAAAATTAACATTTGGTTAGATAGTTATGTACTTAATAATCCTTCATAAATATAACAACAAAAATGTTTTTCATATTTTATTTCTGAAATAAAGCATCAGTTCAGCAGAAGTCACAATAGAAACTTGAAATTTTAAAACCACTCACCCAACTTATCATCTTCTTTCGCCTCTAGAGCATTTTTAACGGTAACGTTCCAGTTATCAAAAGATTCAGCCCTAACTTTAAGTCTATCTAACATAGCTGGTAGTTCATCTAGACTATATCTATAGCGTAAAGTCAGTTTATTTGATGGGCAGGAACATAGTTTAGACACATGATGTAAACAAACCACTTTATCTGAAAAATCAAACAGAAATTTTTTTAGATAAAAGTTTTGATACCATGTCTGTATGTGGTTTCTACTATAGTTAAATATGACAAATTATGGGTACTAGTAAGGAGTTAATAGCAACATAAACCAGCATATTACAGAAATTGGAACGCGATTTTATTGTCTATTCATATGAAAACTCTTATATTCTATTTGCACCATACTGATGTCCCATCAAACCATTCAAGCAAACTAATCTGATAAATTCTTAATTACAGGAACCACAGACATGAGATGAGAAATTGGAATGGTACAAACTAGAAGCAGAAAAATTTCCTATAAAACCTATGGAAGATTACCATAATAATAATACTTACTTGGTTTACAATCACATGTTATAGCTGATAAGAAACAAGTTGTTTTACAATAATCACACTGTCTCTCATCATCTGGTAATAATTCAAATGCTTCTCTTTCAGCACTCAGCATACCCTGAAATATATTGATGCTTAATAATAACCAAAATGACAAGGTCTGTTAAAAGCTCATATTTAGAGTTTGATCAGTAAGTACTTTGGTAAAAAAAATAAGAAATAAAATTAAGTCAAATTAGCTGCTTGTAACGTAATGATGTAATTACCTTGCCAAGTAAGTGTTTACGTAATCTTCGTTCATCATCAACTATAGAAAGGAGATTCTTGTGTGTTGCTGCTGCTAGGTTGAGGTCCAGACTATTTGGGTCAGCAGCCATTTTACATACTAATTCTTCATGTGAAAATACACACTGTCGTCCTAATGATCTATAATGTTCTATACATTGTTGACCTATAGGTAACTGGAAAACAAAAATAAATCAGATCTATATTTTGGTAATGGAATATTATATCAAGTTTGGAAAAGGCTTGGACCAATCATAAATCTGCTACAGGGTTAATGGTTCAAATACTAACAAGGCTCTACTAATTTAAAACTTTGAGTGATAAACACAGATCGACTTTAAACAACCATTAGGCAGTAATGTCACATGGTTAATATCATACAAATTTTAAAGCTAAAAAGTTTGGAAATATGACAATCTGTGTTTTGAGGGTAAAGGGGGGCAAGTCACAATTCTACAGAAACTACACAAAAATAATTCCACTGAGCTGTCTTAAAACCTCTGAAAATATATTACAATTTTGTTAGAAACTAAACTATTTCTTTTATATATAAATGCCTAATTTTCATCTTCACATAACTTACCCAATCTGCTGGACAGAAATTGACAGCTTCAGCAAAATTATAACCTTGATTAAAACCAGCATGATAAGCTCTTGGGAATGTGATAATGAATTCACCGGCATTTTGGTTAGTTCGACAGATCTGAAAGAAAGGGAACCTCATTAACTACTGTAACAATCCAATTGCCTTTACAAACTGACTTACTATTTAATATCAATAATAATATTGTGATGTTGGCTTATGTTTGTGAGGACAATATCACTAGATCTCATCTGATTTCGAAATGAACATGAATTGCTAACATATAAAATAAATGGCCATTGACATATTCAACAACTTTTTAAAAACAAAAAAAATTTGTTTTTATCTTGTCCAAAAAGTCAGCACAATTGACAATTTATACCTGTCCTCACTGAAGCAGCCAATCTGTAATTAGCCATGTTAGGGATGATTTTACTTACTGGAACACCCTGATCAGATAGTATATTAGGATTCATGATAGTTGTCAACTGGTGTAATAAATCAGGTGATTGTTCAAATAACTCAGGAGCTGTATGTTTCATTGCTATTTCAAATTCTTCTGCCTTACTACCAGGTACACCATACCATGTTTTAGGTTCTCCCCTGAAATAGTATTCAAAAATGATCAATCTTAGTGATGCCTCTACTCCAAGAGTTACATAATCAAATCATTCTAAAAGAAGTGCTGACTGTTAAAATTTCTTTATACAAACCTTCATCAATGGACCAAAAGCTTCCAGAAAACCTTCCAGAAAAAGTGTGGCCTATCAGAAATTTTAAGAAATATAACCTAACCAATTTATTTGCAAAAAGACAAATAGATAAAAAAAAAAAAAAAATTTAACAAAAGCAAAAGCTCAAAAATTATGAATTTGAGAGGAGAAGAATTTGATATTACCAATGAAGATAGTTGATAGAATAACTCCAATGATCTTCATTATGCCAACAAAAACTGGAGAAACACATTCCCACATAACACCAGGGTATCTAAAATAATCATAGCAATTATATTAAACTAGAGCCACACGTGGCACAGAGTGGGACTTTGCAAATGTAGCAAAATGCAACAGACTCTGAAAAAATCAACCTTCTACGATAATTACATCACGCGCAAGAGCAGTCTAAAGTTGAGAAGAATTCTTTGGAAGATTGTTATAACGGAAGTAGACAGACCTCACAAATGAAAGTATCAGAAGATAGGTCAATGACATTTGACATTGAAAGGGAGATGGTCAACAAAGGTCAAGGTTACGAGATACAAGTCATCAAAATTTTTAAATATATACGGCCTATAAAACCGGAAGTTGAGATAGGACAGCAAATATAAAAGTATAAATAGATAGCCAATGTGAATGACCTTTGATCCTACAAAAATCAGGGTCAAAAAAGGTCAAGGTCAAAAATTGAAAATTTTGATTTTTCAAAACCTGTTCCTTTTTTTTGAACTATAAAACTGAAACAATCGAACTTCTAAGACAACGTTGAACAAATGTATACGTTGCGAGTTATGTCCCTTGCCAAAATTGTCAATAATGAGTAATTTAACCCGGATGTGCTACACCCACCTCAATTTCTTTTGCATAGGTTAATTGATATTCTGAATGTTATGTAGTATCCCAAATTTAAAGCTTCTACATCATACAGGTCAAAAGATATAGGTCAACAAGAGTCAATAAAGGTCAAAATAGAAAATGGAAAATATGGAAATTTCAAAACCCGTTCCTTTTTTGGAACTATAAAGCTGAAACAATTGACCTATTAACACAAACTGGCCAAAATAATGAGGTAATTGTGTGCAAAGTTCCTTTTTGAACAAATGTATCCTATGCGAGTTATGCCCCTTTCCCAAAATGTAAACAATTAGTAATTCAACCCGGATGTGCCACGCCCACCTCAACTTTTTTGTCATAGGTTAATTTATATTCTAATTATCTTGTTGTGTTCCAACTTTCGATGTTCTACATAAAATAGGTCATAAGATATATACACACCAAGCTCAAAGAAACAGAAATATTGTAAAAAAAAAACTCAAATTTGAAAAATTCACGAATTTCAATTTTGCTTTAAAAAACGATTGTTATAAATTACTTGAAAGAACATGAAAAGCACATTAAGAATCCGAAAAAATAAACCCTCTAGGTTAATTAGGTCACGTTCTAGAGCAGTCCAAAGTTGCGAATTTGGCTGTTTTCGGACAGCTATAAAACCGGAAGTACATGTCGGAGGTCAAATGTCAAAGTATTAACTGATAGCTGAGGTCAATGACCTTTGACCTTATGAAGGTCAAGGTCATCAAAGTACAAGATCACGAGATATGACCCTTCAAACTTTGAAAAAATTCAACCGGATGTTGCAAAAAAGCAAAATTGAGAATCGAAAAACGGCTTCCTAATGTCATGTTTTTTTTTTATCTTCTTTCATTTGACACCAAAATCATTTAAATCGGATGAGCCATTATGTCTGAATAAAAATCGAATCATTTCAGAAAAATCAAAATGGCGGCCAAAGTTTCACGTCTTTTCCGGGGTTTTTTTTCTTCGTTTTTTTGTCATATCTTTGTCTACCTATCAGCATAAAATTTTTTGTCCTATACAAATTACACCGGAAGATATTCAACCGGAAGTGAACATCGTTTTCCTGTTTAAACCGGAAGTGAAATTGAAAATTTGACTGTACCATTTTGTTTACATTCTTACACTGTCTTTGCTCAATTTTTTTCAGATTAATCAGACAAAAACCAAAAAAAATGAAAAAAATGCAAAATTTGGCAAAAAAAATATCTGCGACAAATTTTCGAATTTTGAAATTTTGAAACTGCTATTCTTTTAGATTTTAACAGTAGATTCCAAAAATGCAAACCCAAAGAATATCGACCCACAAATACGACTTCTAGAGCCGATTATTTATTCTTGCACATATTGAACAGTGGCACTTCCGGTTTTGCAAACAATTGACATTTCGATAATTAACTGGGACTTTGCAGTAGCAAAGTAGCAAAGTCTTACTCCAACTATAACAAACTAACAAAAATAGTGACCTTGGATTTTCTAGATATAAATTCAACCATCATGCAAAGTTTTTGATGAATATGAAATTCACATAAGAATCAAAACAAAACATGAAAGGAAAACAAGGGCAATAACCAATTTTGTTGTACATGTATCATATGACTATCAGCACTTCATCTCTTAAGTAAAACACTTACCTTCATGCCAGAGATATCAGCATTAATATGACATAATACTGATTGTTCTAATACAGCTAGATTATTTAGATTCCAACCAGAGTTCACATATTCCTGAAATATCAATAGTGAATAGTGCTGTCATTTATCATTGGTTAAAAAGCATGAATAAACATGGCTGAATTTGTTTAACTTAAAACATTATGCAGGATAACAAATGTTGCCATTATTCAATAGCAAATGCAAACAAAATACCTCAATATGTAAATAATATTTTGTGATATAACAAATATTAAAAGTTAAAAGGATGAATAACATACCTCATCTTCGGGACAAAGATCTGCAGTAGTTTTGGTAGGAAACCCACTGCCCATTTCTAGAGCATGAATATCAGCTCCGTATTGTACACAAACATCTTCCTCTAAACAGTTTACTAATCTCCAGAATTCTTTTTCTACAGCTTCTGGTGGTACCACCTAAGAAAAGATCCATGGTATACAATAAATGGGAGGAAGAAATGGTAGTAAATACATTAGTACTTTGAGGAATAGCATTAGTAAAAAATAACTACATCATTGGCTATGGTGCTTGTTCAAAATTATTTTTTGCATTCGCAAATTGAATTCATATGACCAATTCCTTCTTATTCAAAAACTAAAGTTTAGAATAATTCTTGTTAAAAATGCTGACAATTCATGATTTTGCTTAAACACTTTGTTTAAAAAAAAATGTTCAGTCGATTCTTAAATATCATAGTTTACTATTTTCAATGGGGCACTGGACCACATAAATGACAGATATAATACTATCTTTTTAAATTTGATAAGATGGCTTTTACTTACATGTACTGGCATATTGAAATAACTGGATTTGAAATGATCAGCCATTTCACCAAATGATTGTAATGTATATTCTCTTTCAGATTGTTCAAACCCATATGGTGCTTGTGGTTTATTGCATACCTGAATAATGGCAAGAAAAAAATATTCTTAACACTTCATTTCATTCAAACAAAGAGACCTGGCTGGTTGAATGGCAATAAGTTACAACGAAAGATGAATTCAACATAAATGTAATACAGATTGTTTTGTTTTCGTATACTTGTATAAGGACTGGCTGAGAAGTTTCAAGCCTAACTGTGGGAGGCCACCAGTCAATGATTTTTAGTTCATTTCTCTAGATAGTGCCCCTCTTGGCTTACACATGGTTACATGTATGACTTAACAATCAAAGATACTATATTATCTGAAACATATTTTTTCCCTCTTTCACACAAACTAAATCTTAGAGTAAATATCATATTCAAGAGTTTTTCCTGCTCAGTTGAAAATTCATGTAAAAAAACTTTTCTTAGTTTAACCGTTGAGTGGTTCAGAATCTATTAGAAGTGGTACTATTACCTGTTGAACACAATAAGGACATCTCCAATCTCCTTTAGGTACCTCAGCTAATGGTGGTATTAAACAATAGGTATGGAAGGCATCGTCACATCCATCACATAATAACATATATTCATCACCATCACCCCTTTCACATGTACGACAATGATATTTATCAAACTGAAAATAAACATCATATTTTATCACAAACTCAACAATCCTGGCTAGTCTTTTAGAACTTTGTAAACTTTACATGGCGTCATTTGCTTAGATAATCCAACAAGTGGTGGTTGTGGGTTCTGATGCCCTTGTGTAAGTCATCCTTGCTCTTTTTCCAGTCGACCCAGCTGTAAATTGGTAGAAAGATCAATGCCCACAACACAACAGGTAATGCAAATTGTTATCCTTGTAAAAAAATAGTTGTCTCTTTCTTCATTTTGTAACATTTCCATCAGAATTTGAAAATTTGGGCATTATCAATTCAAATTACTCCATAAAATTCACAGTCAAATCAACATATATAAATTATCTCATAGTTCAACTTACTACCGAAGAGAAAACACCTTCATCAAAAATATTATCATGATGTGTTTTGGTCTTTGTTTTAGTTGGTTTTACATCTTTTACTTCATTTTTGTCATCTGAAACATGGCAAAATATCACATTTATATGGTGGAAATTCTTTACCATATTTCCAAGTTCCCCATTTGCAAGATAACTAGTCTGAGATCATAATACTTCAGCTTCTCTATGGTAACATTAGGTGAGCAAATGATTAACAAGATTAAAAGCTTCATATAAATTTCTATTCTACTTTTATGCCATTTACGGGTCTTTATACTTCGTGCTTCTTAAAGAACCCTCTTTCTAGATCTGACACATAATCCATTAACATACAGTGGTATGTGATATTTGAGGATACAATAGTATCATATTACAGGCATATGAACAAGAGTTATGTCTCATGTTAAACAGGGAAATTCAAGTTCAACAATACAAAAAGATAAACATAAATTTTGAAATAAAATAAATGAAAAAAGAAAAAGCTTATAAATTTATTGGTAATTAACAAAAACTTTAGTTAATCCAACAAAAGAATTCATAATTTAAAAATTTGAAATTTCAATGCAAAAACATGAGAAGTTAATTGTAAAAGATAAGCAGCAAGTACTTTAAGACAAGATTGTTTTAGCATTTTATGACTTTGTTTTTGTTCTGGTATACATGTATCAATGTAACTTTATTCAAATTTGAAATTTAGCAGGGTAAAAAGCAATAAACCTTGCAAAACTATAAAAATAAAGGTTAGCTTATAAACTCTTAATTTTCCATTTATCTTATACCTTCCCGACCTGTTGGAACAGCTGCTTTAGGACCAGCTCCAAAAAACTGTAGTTTCTTTAGTTCTGAGTTAGCACTATAATCTATGACTGGATCCTGAAAATAAAAAGTTTGGTACTCAAGGAATCACAAAGGGTGGAACGATGTAACGAGAACATGTATATAACTCGAAGCAGTTTCCCTATTTTTTTTAAAGACATAAATGTCCGCATTTACTAATTAGTTGATACAATATATTAAAACAAATTAACATACTTCTTATCTCACTCTTACAATTTTACAATTTAATAGTAGAACAATTATCATCATGAGATGTTGCTTTCCTCAAGCACAAGAAATGTCTTACCCCTTTAGTTGATCTTGTAGCTTTCCTACCATGACCAGAGGTTGAGTCTGCCTCCATTTTTCTTGGTTTATAATCATACTCTTCTTCCTCTTCTTTCTTTTTCTTCTATAATGAAAATAAATAACTTGTATCAACAAAACATAATATTGGTCTCCCTTTTACTGACTGCAGTCCAGCCTCTTCTAGTACTGGACAGATTTTAACCAACTTGAATTAGCCAATCAACTTTCTTTTTAACAGTTTCTTGACTATAAATCCATCATGCCATCTAGTGCATTTCTACAGCACTACATTTCATAAAACGTAATGAAGATAAAAGGTAACTGTAAACTAATGAATACATATATTTTAGAAATTATCATACACATTGGCCAACCACTTCACTGGTGAAATATACTATAAATCATCATTTATTTGACAATAAAACACACTTACACCTAATCTAACAGTTTCACCCTTCTTAAATAATAGAAAGGGATAGAGTATTCTTTCATAATGTGATCTGACAATACTACCAATTCCTTTACCAGTTGGGAAACCCAACTTAGTTGATATCTTGGCCCATTTTCTTTCATTATTGACCACATCATAACCACCTTCATTTTCAACATTCTACAAGAATAAACAGAAGAATAAACAATAGAACAGACATAAATTTTAGGTAATATATCTTCAGATTCATAAATGATGTCTTGCCAGAACCTTTTGAAAGGATGCAACATCTGAATGTCACTGTTTGCAGACTAAATCATTTTCAGAGAGAGTTTGACTTCTGAAACATACTTTGGACAACAAATTCAACCTAGTAAGGAGAACTGGTTAGGGAATAAGGATTAAAAACACCAATATTTTGTCCAAAAAAAGGATCCTGGGCCAGTTTGAAGTTTGATTCACACATACCTTATAGAGATCATTTAAATCCAATAATTTTCTTTCTACTGTTGGTATCCTTAATGAGCAGCCCTGAAATGATTAAGGTGTTAAAATTGCAGAACACACGTAGCAAGGTGATATTATTATAATTAACTGCATAATAATAGAGGACATGAGATATAATCATATCAAGCAACCAAGACAAGTACCCAGTAACATAGAATTATATCATTCAACATTGTACAACAACAACATACCTAGTTCTCATATGTTCAAATAAGGAGTTATATAATATGCTCTACTGTTCTATGTCCAATTGACCATGTAAAGACAAGGTGATGCACTTAGCAGACAGCAGCCTATTGTTTTTAGTCTCAAAAAGACTCTAGATTGCCGACATTTATATGATTTTAGCATGTTTATGGAATGCTTAGAAAAAATTCAACTTATTTGTATCACTGACTACAGCAATTCAGCAAATTGGGTAGACAAAGCAATAGATATGTCTGTAAAGAGCCAATAATGGAACAGACCTTTAGCTTAGACAGAATGGAGCAAAGAGGTGCTTATTGACAAACTATGCTTCCCAATATCAGTCTAATAATGTATTCTGGTGAGAAATTGAATTACATAAGTATATCATATAAATATGAATGGTGATAGTTATGGTCACTTTAGCCATTGAAATATCATTTTTATATAACAAGTAACTAAGTTTCATATCAAGAACATTTCATACCCAATGTAATATATAAAACTATTTATGACCAATAAATTATTAAATTTAGGGGCCCTTTCACTATTTTTTTTATAAATCAAGGATAAAATCATATGATTAGCAAGATTACTCATTATTGAAAGACAAGAGATGGCTAAGTCAGCCATTAGTGTTTCTAAAAATAGACACTTGTTCTTACCTGAAGTTCCCAGAATCTAGCTAATTGATCCAAAAAATTTAATTTAATCCGAGATTTTGCCTAAAATATGAAAACAAATATAATATTCAAGAGTACCAATAACTAATTCCAGAAAAAACTCAAAATATGGGACTTGCATTAGATGTCCTCAAAAACATATTTTTGTTTTTTTTGGACCAAAGGATATAATTTGGGCAAGAATATCAGAAAATCTGGAGAAAATGGTCATAAAAGACTCCTAATTTTACAATGACCAGTTTGTTCAGCAAAATATATGGGAATTATAGACAAAGATGTAAAGAAAATTCAACATGGCTGCCATGGAGAAGAAATATATTTGACCAGTTCAATACTAGGCCTAATCCACCAACACTTTTTATAATATAAAAAGATCTCCAGATTTGGCAGGAAACATGAATTATGCTTACCTCTAATTCATTTAATTTTTGGATCCTTGGTGTAAATTTAAATGTTTCCACATTTACTGCAAATGGAGGTTGCCAATCCTATTTAAATAAAGCATACAAATACAACCATCTGGATAGCTGATGGACAAAAATCATTACATAGAATAATCAAGCTTATTAATCAGCATCAGTAATTAATATCATCAATGATGCCATTGGTACATGTAAATTGCAACAATGACCCCACCCACCTTGGTCCACTGTTAAAATTTGATCTGAAAGTTAATATCATTCATATGCAAATAAATTTATTCTGTTTAGTTCTACGGATTATAATATTTGCAAATGTAGATCTCTATCCAATGAGTCATTGCCACATCAATGTCTCTATCACAAGTCACCAACCCTCTATGACATGTCTTCCAATTCCTTAGATGAAATTTACAAATGATCAGTATACATAGTTGGGCATTGATGTTTAAAACATTGATTCAAATTGACAAAGTTTTATATTTTGTATTTTTTCTCTTAGCCC
Organism: Lottia gigantea; assembly: GCF_000327385.1. NCBI lineage: Eukaryota > Metazoa > Mollusca > Gastropoda > Lottiidae > Lottia > Lottia gigantea. The sequence goes on from NW_008709379.1 coordinate 4,809,841, forward strand.
TTAGAAAAATAAGCCCCACCCCACCAACAACTTGACATTTATTTGCAACTCTAACATAAATTAATTCCTGATGCCAATCGCTTTTCAACTTATCTTCTTAAATTTCTACGCAATATCTTTCTTTACTATCCACTTTGCAATAAAAATATGCCCAAACTGCATGTTAGAAATCAAATGCAATCTTAATGTGAAGGCACTACTTGTTTGGCCTAGAATGAGTTCTGAGTAAATGTATTCACAAGTGAAATGTGTGGGGGCCTCATCCAGGCCTCTCTCCAAGCTACTCCTCAACAACAAGTAAAACATACTCTATAAAATTTCAATCTTTTGTAGAAATATCAACAAAAGCAAACAAAAACTGATGTTTCCAGGAGTTAATTTTAAAGTTGCAATGATTGACATTTGTAAATTCAAAATGCTACGATTGTCTTGGACGCAGACAGCTTGTTGCGGCAGATTACAAACAAAGCGTCGCCATATTACACGTTCAGATTCTCACGTAGTCATTAGATATGGGCTGGAAATCAGTACTTATACAACGACAACCTGACAGAATAACATCCAAATTTACTTCATATTGACATCAATATCCACTTATCGACAAATACTAACCGGTGGGGGTTTAATTTTACATATTCCCGACTGTTCCGCAATGGGTCTTATTTTGGCAATATAACCCAATGGATCAGCAAATTCTTCTTCAGTCGGAGTAAACACTGGAGCCTCCGGTGGTGGCTTGAAACGGGTGTATGGGTCACTCATCTCTCCGAACTAGTCCCTGTCCATTCAAGTCACTCAGTTAATCCAAAACTGTTACGGATCCATAAATCCACAAAATTATTAAATAATATTCATTGAAATACACATAAAATCCACACTTCAATTTGAGCCGAACAACAGACCTGACAGAGCAAGTGCGCTATATGGTCAATAGAAAGTAGTTCTTATCGATATTCAATATTTCGCCTCTATTTCAAAATAATTACAAGTTTCTTGATATATTTTGCCACGGACGGTATTAAGAGTATATCTATGGAGGCTGTCATGATGATTCTTGACAGAAATAATGATGAAAGTAAAGAGTCGCCCAGTAATACGACCTGATTTGAGGTCAAATGTAAAGTATCCGGTGATGGATAAAGTACCACCAGGTGTCGCCTAGTCATGTTTATTTTCTCTACATGGCTGGATAATCTGAAATATTATAGAAAGTTGTATTGAATTTTAGGTCTGGATGTTAATAGTAAATTCAAATTCACGATATAAGGGGTGAAACTCTTTTTAATTTTGCATAATAAAATATTGTTGTCTGGATTTTTTATTTGTTGAAAAAGTGCAGAATTCGTGTAACAAATATATATATATATATATTGTATTTTCATTGTTGCTCATAGTTACATGTTAATCCTTAACGTATTATGACCGTCCTGTGTGAAATTAATCACCACGCAAAAGTATATTATGATATTATATATCATGAGTTATTGCTCTTATTGATATTCTAAAAAACGCATTCATGCATTATTCGAAAATTCGAAATTTAGATTCAAAAGCTCGTTGCAAATGGCATAAGTACCCGATCCATGAAAAGAAGACAACATTACACCTAATTAGACAACATTAAAGTGCGTCAAAATGCTGACCCATTATAATTAGTCTAGCTATAACCATATTGTCAATAGAATTGAGAATTTTTTATGTGATAAAAATATAAGGTTTTCAGACAAGGCAAATTTACTACAACAGAATTCTCAGACCCACTGGATAAAGTGCCTTACAAAAAACCTCAAATAAACCAACGGAGAGTGGGGGATGGAAGTGTAGTAGCCTACAAGTGGGAATTGGTTTATATAAAAGAGATTGAAAATTTTGTGACCCATGGAAAACGTAAAGTAGGGCAAAATTAGTAGAAAGTGGAGAAAGATCTACCTCTATTCCAGCCTCTGATATTTTGAAAAATAAGTATCTGTTTTGTTTTGTGGAAATTTCTCCAAAGATTTTAAAACTTACTAATTTAAATCGGATCGGCCAAACCCAGATTATTCGAAAAGATGTATATTTTTGTAGTTACCATCATAATCCCCCTCCGTCTGCGGTAGGAAATCTCCATAAAACAAGGCCAAGTTTTCTGACTCTACACCGGTCGACAACTTTCAAAATTTCCTATAGAAGCACTGGCCTAGGTCACAAGTAGAGACTATGTATTTCAATATGAAAACTATTTCAATTCAAACAGAATATGTTTTACTGAAAATTATTCATAGATTATTACTTTCTGGAGAGATTACAAGAAAAAATATATTCAACTCAAATTCCAATGCAATTGTTTCAGAGAGTTGATGAAAGGGGTTCTAATCTACCATGAACCAATACATTACTAAAGTTTTTATTTCTTTTATATACAGTGACCAAATGTTTAGTATAAACGTTTGGAAATTCATCTTGGAGCTCATTATAAAAGCGTTTGACAATGATAGAGGCATTTTTAGCTGTAGTATTGTAGGTTGCAATGAAGGGTATGATTTGGTTGTCATATAGGATATTTAGGCCGTTAGGTATGACTGTTTGTAGTTGGTCTATCCAAAAACTCTCCCTTTGCAATCGTTTGGTTTTTGGTTTGATCAATGTTGATACAGGTACTTTTTCTATAGGCATAACAAGAAGATCCTCAATGGAATGATTGGGTAAATCGAAATGATTCGCAATCGGTCTATCTTTCTTATGGAGTATATTGAAACGATGACCGCTAGACGAGTACGCAACGCGTTTTGAGTTTCGCCAACATATTGAACGTCACATTTTTTTACAAGAAATTAGGTATATAATGTTTTTATCGATGCAAGGAAGTACTTCCGTATGTTCGAAAATTTTACCGTTTTTCTTGTTTTCGAAATAGTGAGATACATTTATATATTCGCAGGTACGACACCTAGAACCTCCACATGGAACAGAACCGAAGCCGTTAGGTGGGGGAGGGGGATCATGTTCCTTTTCAATGGCCGAAAGAGTGTCGTTTTTAATTTTGCGCAAAAAACGTTTTGAACATCCCCTATCCCTCAATTTACTAAAAACTAGGTCACATGCTGAATCAAAATCGGTTTTTCTAGTGCAAATTCTGTTGAATCTCAGACTTTGCGATTTAATGACGCCAGAAAATGTGTGCTTCGGATGAAACGAAGTTCAAATAAAAGTTTGTGTGTATCGGTTTCTTTAAAATATACTTTTATATCTAGTTTCTTCGATTGAGTGAAATTTGGTCCTTTGAATACTGTTGTATCCAAGAAGTTCATACTATTTTCAGAAATACTTGCGGTCAGTTTTACAGAAGGGTGGTGGTTATTAAAAATTTCAAAATACTCCGAAAAGATTGCCAAAGATTCTGTCCAAATGATAAAAATATCGTCTAAAATACCTCCCATAGAAGAGAGGTTGAAAGGGGGAAATTAATGAGAATTCGCGTTCCCATTCTGCCATAAATATGTTCGCATAACTCGGCTCGAACTGTTTCCAAATCTAATATTTCTTTGTCTAGACGATCAGGACTCGAATTTCTAAGAAAGGCTTTTCGAACAGCGTCTAAACCCGAATTACTATCAATATTTGTGTACATACTCGTTACAACTAGAGAAATAAATAGCGCATTGTCTGGTATATCCATTTTTTTAATTGTTCAATAAAGTCGGTAGTATCTTTCAAGTAAGACGAATGTTTACGAGCCAATGGTAGCAGAAAGTGGTCAATGTATTCGGAAACTTGGTAAGATTCGCCAGAACAGTCAGAAATAATCGGCCTACCCTAAGGTATGGTATTTGCCACGCGCCATTCGGATTCAGGATTTTTGTGAATTTTTTGTTAACGCATAAAGTGACGTTGACGGACTTCCGGTTTTGCACAAAGATAGTCATATTGAGCATCTGATAAAAAGCTTTTCTGCACCAAAATTTTCAAAATATCGTTAATTTTCCTAGCAGTTTCCATAAAAATTGGTAGATCTAATTCGCGGTAGTGATTGTCATTATTTAACTGATTATCTATTTCAAAAATATAGTCTTCGCGATTTCGAATGACACAGCAATTACCCTTGTCACTCTTTCGAATAATAACGGTCAGATCTTTTTTCAAGGTGTTCAAAATACAGCGCTCAAAATTGGTAAGGTTGTTCTTTTCGAGATACTTCTTCGTATAGACTGTCGCATTTACTCAAAATATTATGGTCAATCGCACTGTCTGGTTAATTCCAGCCAGACTTTTCTACGAACGGGATTCGCTTTCCTCGACCTAATCTTTCTCGAAAAAATGATTTAGTTTAAAAGTCCTATTGCCATGCTCAACCGACAACAAAATTGGTACACGTGAAAGAGGTTTAGATGTAGGGATAAAAGTTAATCCTTTTTCTAAAACTCTTTCTTCAAGGGGAGAAAGTTTACGCGAGTTCAGATTCACGATGATCTGGCCTAGTTTTACGATGTTCCATCCCGCGTTTAGTTTAAATGGGAGACCCATTGTAAATAAATAGCTTTAGCAGTGGGGGCCATCCAGTGGATATGATCCGAAAAGACACCAATCATTACATTGAAGCGGGGAATAGCATCGAATGAAGGCTTGTGATATAGTCGTTGAATCTTCTGAGGTTGGTAGTTGACTGGGGATCTGAAAGTTGAGGACCTTTGGAAAATGGTATCTGAGTAACAAATATAGCTGCTGTGGGAAATTTCACTTTAGCTAATTTTACCAATGGTATCATTCGCCTATGGATGGATTCACCAGATTCGTCTCTGTTGTGAAATAAGACCTTCTTCGGAACTGTAGATGGAGATATCTTAGATAATAAGTGGATGATGTGCTGAACACGCGCACAGGGAAAGGATTCAGCATGCATATCAGGATCAATAGTGGGAATGTTGCTCACGTTCGAAGAACCAATTATGAAAGTTGATTAACAATATTAGGCAGTGACCATTTGGTTTTATCTTTTTGGTTTTCGTGGCGTCTTGGTTTACATGGTGGTGGTGAATTCAGACTCAAACGACGATGAGAGGTTGTATTGGTTTTGGATTGTGGAGTTTCTGGATTGGATCGTGGACTGGTATTTGGCGGCGATGAGGGTGGGAGAGAGAATCGGTTAGGCGATGATATGAGTGGTACGGTACTGGTATTCGGTCCTTTATTGCGTGTTGGTAGTATACGTGTGATGACGTACTTGGTAACTGGTGTACGTTTTCGTTTTGGCGTGGCGGTGATCCGTTCTGGAAGCATGTTGGTTGGTGGCGAGCTACTAGCAATATCCATGTCCTCTACCACACTCCTAAATTTCAAATCATCAATAATTCGCGTGAACTGATCCAAAGTTTCTTTTTGAAGTCGTCGATATGACTTTTTTGCCCAATGACGAAGTGTCAATTGGAATTAATAGCGTCCGTAGAGTTTTTTCGTAGGTCAGATTCTAAAATATTTTGTGATTTGATCAAGTTAATTTTGGTGGCCAGCTGTGAATCGTAATGATCCTTAAGTGCTAATGCCACATTTATTGCCCAGGATTTATTAACTGCCTTCGATAGCCGAGTAAATCTGGGGGGTTTTAAAAGCTGGTTTAACAAACCGGTTCAGATTAGAAATTTTAAACAAAAACCCACGAGTTTGCGAAATTTGGCTTGTTTTGAAATTATAGACGCATGGTGAAGACATTGAATTAGTTGGAATAGCATGTATTCTTCACTATAGGATTCACTGGATTCATTCAAATAATGCGATCCGGATTTCGCTAATGGAGCTTCTTCAGGCACAAGGGTAATGAGTGTTTTTCATCGTCTTCATTAACGACATAACCCCAGCAGCCGTTAGATCCATTTCAGAGAGAGTTGCTTAGATTACCAAACTATTTCGCTCATGCATAACCATTTGTCACAGCATAGAACTGTATACTGTGTACAGTTCTATGATCACAGAGATACACTATAAACAGTGGTGTAACCTATTTTCGTGGATATAAGGATTCAATACCGAATTTCGTCAAAGTTAAAAAAACGAAAAAAAAATTTTATGTCTTAGATGTTTCCTCAGATATTCTACAAAATAATAGAAATTGGTTTATTTCGATTTTCTGAATGAATCCTTCACTTTGACCCATATTTCATGAGCAACCAACGGCGGCAGAATGCGTCACCTATTTTCGTGTACAATGTTTGATCTATAAATAAGTCTAGATAAACACGTTGTATGGATACCGGGTGGTATAATTAACTTCTCTTAGTATTTATCTTTAATATCAATTCATTATAACTAGTGACAATTCATTCAAAGAACCACGATTTAAAAAAAAAATAGTGACTGACAAAATAAGATACGTAGCGTGATTTATTGCTAAATGTCACTGAAACAACATAAGAAGATGGTCCACTTTGTGTTCCATAGAAATTTTCTGCTGACACGGAATCCGCTAGTTGATCACGTGACTTCATTCGTTGGATTATATTCTAGCAGACGACATTTGGAATTCCGATTACCGCTCGGGATTATAATGAAATTCGGCCGATAAAAAATGGTTTGGTAATAAGTGAAATCCGCCATTTTGTATTTGTCAAAGTATACATTAATACATTTTACCTTGCTTGAAACTACTGGATTCATTCTACTAGCTGATATTGTACAGAAAACCCATGTTTATTAAAACAAACTAATGCGGAGGTCGCGCAAGGTCGCTCACGTAAATTATTAATCATTTCCGGAAATCCACGAATAATAGGTTTCCACGAAATTAGGTTACTGGACTGAATAATGTTGGGTTGACTGGGAAGTGCAGTTCAACGTCTACCAACGCAACAGGGTTGTAACTACATCAAGGGAAATACATTATGCATAATTTGACAAAAAGAAATTTTGTTTAAAAAATTGAAAAAATAAATGTGATATCCATTAAATATGGTGCTCATTTGATGTCTTCGGTAGTAGTTTGAGTCTACCAATTGCGATAACCCAAATACACAAATAATAATTAAAAGGCACAATGTATTTTAATTTTTTAAAGATATTTTATATTCAAGACAATAGCAGAAAATTGGTATGATTTGCACACCAAGTTTCATCAAGTTTAGACATAAACCAAATTTTTCATGTGTTTGTATTAAGTCAAGGGCAATAACTCCGAAACTTTTCATTGAACTCAATTAAGAGCATTAACATAAAAACCATTAATACGATTATTACCAAATTCGAACTTCTAAACCGTTTATCCTATTATTACAACATTCGAACTTAACCGAGATCTCATCAATATTCATCAAAATGGGAAAAAACTGCAGCTTCTATCGTACATCACGTCAAATTTGACGCGTTTTTACCAAATCAAGGGCAACAACTCCAAAACTGTTCAACCGATTAGTAACAAATTAGCCGAGATCTCATCAATATCGGATACAACCGAATTTGACCCTCTTTTACTAAGTAAAGAACAATATCTCAAAAACAGTTCATCTTAGCCTACATGCATACTAAGTTTGATCAAGATTGGATAATAACTGTAACCTCTATTCTGAATTGATCGCATTTCACCGCTTAATTTATGTATATGAACTTTAAGTCCGGCGCACAAACGAGCCATCAGCTCAGGCAGAATTCATTCGTTCATGCGTAGATAAATTTATCTATAAGCAGATAGCTTTAGTTACGCGCACTAACAAGCATTTGTTCATTCGTGGAAAAAATTATCAAAAGTTTGATTTTCAACTTTTCGCCACGAAAGGCCAAAATCTTACATAAATTTACCCGCAAATAGAAGCTATCGCCTTAAGGAGAAGTGCACGCATGAATTCTGCCTGAGCTGATGGCTCGTGTGTGCGCCGGACTTTAAGATCATGTCCACTGTGATATACCACAGATTTAACCATGTAATTCAAATATAACTCAAAATAAATTTATTACATGTAATGGTTTTATTTACAAATTTATTTGCATAAAAATAAATACTGTCATGTGTCGTTTTTCCAAATGATACCGAGACATATTATTTTGCAAATTTATATTAAAGTTCATTGCCTTGTATCATATACATGTATAATAAATAAAACAAAACAACTTTTAATGTACATTCTAGGTAACTTCATAACAATTTTCACAAGCACTTAACTATCATTGGTGTAAATATGTTTTCCAACACATCAAATTTTGTAAACACAAATGATTGACAAATGAACTAATTTTGAAACGAATGATTTCCTTAAGAAAAGTTATGTGTTGTTGCCAGAAACACATCTTATGACACTCTGAACTTGTTTTAGATTAACATTTCAGTCACCTTAGCATCTTTAATTCATAAAGCAAAGAAGCAAAGTAAATTTTTCAAATCAAGTTTTGTAACCAATTTTATTTTATAATATTTGTAGAATAGTTTATTCCTGGTGGAATTCTAATGAACACATTGCACAAATTATAGTCTTCAGTATAGCTCATTCTTCCAAGAATGATCATAGACATATTTCGAGTATCTTGAACAAAAAATACATCTCATAAGACCATACTGACAAATGAAACCTTTCAGATTGACCAATAATTACTAAGAATAAGCAAAGAGGCTTCTCTGGGTGACCAAAGAGATTTAGTCTGATTGATGAGTGTCTTAGAGTGCCAAATGACAACAAAATGTTAATAAAGGTAATTTAAATATCTTTGGTTAAATTTCAGACAAAATAATAATAAAACAATGTAAGAGTTACAGAGATTCTTTCAAAAACACAACTGCTATTAACAATATCACATTTTAGACCTGTATACCCAGAAACTCTTATTGAAGTTATCACACCAGTTGAAAATTGCTTTATTCCCAAATTACAACTTCAGGATATAGTTATCTAAATATTTGACTTACTACCTCATACACCTCAATAGCAGGTACCCATTTCACTTTATAAGAGAGACAATTTATGTTTAGTTTGTCTACAAATAAATTATGATATTGTAGATGAACTAGCTGTCAGATCACATATTCTCAAAATAATCTTATCACTAGGATATCCCAGTACCAGTGTTACAAGTTAAGACCTTAGGGCCCTGAGATAGTTTCGAGAATAGGCTGTTAGGTTTGCATTTGAAAAGTGATATGGATAGATGTAAATATTTAGATAACTTTACAGTAGTATTCGTTAAACAACCTTATTGTGACAATGAAAGACTAAATCTGCATCCTTAACTACATGAACTGCATACTGTTGGTTTATAGGATTGTATAAAGAAGATAACTAGTGAATAAAGGACATTTACAGCTTGATGTTTGGTATAATAGCTATTACAGACATGGTTGAATTAGAAATAATGCTAATTAGTGTCGATTATCCCCTCTTTGCAAATAAAGCCTTTGTAAATTGAGATGGGCTCAAGTTGATTGGTGAAACACTTATCAAGAAACTGAACATCTACCAGCAACTGTGATTTTCGCAGATGCTGCACTCATAGAGGAAGTACACAAGCAAATTACAGCAATTGGAAACAACTGGAGTTTCAGTGTTGGCATGCTGCTGTTCTCTTAATTCAGCACTTGAATATATTCTCCAAGAACATACCATTGCTATGTAATTGCTGAAAACCCCGTTGTTCTTCGATTCTGCCAGTCAAAAGGTTGACTTAAAAAATGATGGTATATATAATCTAGAATATAAATATTCACTGCAAAATGTTACCTTTTAAATTCATTTCTCATTTCAAATTATCATTTAATATATTTTACAATTTTTGTGGTAATATCAATATTGAAATATCAACTAAATAAATATCACAATAGAAAAAACACTGCCTAATACCTTGCAGGACTTGCCAAGACAGTTATCAAACTTTAAAGCTTGAAATAGTAAGATTTAAAGAAGCACATTCATAGGAAGGCAATGTTATTCATACATTATCTGTTACTTATTTGTTGTATACTCTCTCTCATCAAATGTTAGTTAGAAAAATCTTACCATGGTTAGTCAAGTTGATATGGATGTAATATTAAAGACTGTAAAATAACTTAATATTTTTATATACTACATAAATTCTACAAATTAAAGAATTTGACTTTTTGGAAATTTGGCATTTCCTTTACTTCTTGTTTTAAATTAAATAGATAACTTAGCATACCTGTAATGCAAATAAAAATCGTAATATAATATGCCTGAAAAACCTTTGACACTGACTGATTTGTCTTAAATGATAAGTTTCTTAACAAAATTATCCATAAGCAGACTGATACTTTATGATATGTAACATAACACAGAATAACAGACAGTACCTGAGAAATCATATCCAAAAAATATACATGCACCTAATGTTAATCTTAAAAGTAGAAGTATGTACCGATTTACTTAGTATTCTTGGGATATTTAAATAATAGACTCAAAGCTAAAGAGTTAAAACTGAATGTTTTGATGTAAAAAATTTGAAAATTGGACTACTGTTTCAAAAGTTATAAGCAAACAATGTTTGAAAAAAGCAATCTTGATGGAGAAAACTAGAATGATTTTACAAAAATTCATAAATCTGTAGGCTGATATGATTTTTTAAATACTTTGTTATTTTGAAGTTGGCACTTACTTCCACATTGAACTATTAATTTGAGAAAAAAGAATGTAATCTAAAAACATCGTAAAAACAAATAAGCAAACTCATATCTGTGTAATATTAATTGCATGCATTCTTTAACTATATCTTAAAACTAGTTCAGTTTTTACAAATTCTTGAATCTTACCGTTCTTGATATTATACCAAATACTTGAACAAGTTCAAATTACTAGATAACTAGAACTAGTTTAAACTACTAGATTTAAACTAAGATTACAAGAAAACAAACTTATTCAGACTGCTAGAGAACAGCCTTATTCAGATTACTAAATTGTTTTAAACTGATTCAGATTAGTAAACAAAAGGAACTAATACATACTAATAAAGACTGATTAGCATTTGTAGTATACATGAGATCACTAGATATCTTAACTAGTTCAGATAACTAGAAATCTTAATTCAGATTACTAAAAACCTAACTAATTCAGATTACCAACAACCATAACTAGTTCGGATTACTAAAACCCATAACTAGTTCAGATTACTAATAGATGTACATGTCATTTATAACTCTGATTTTAAATATTGTATTTCCAATTAGACTGTGTCATGCCCCATATTACCCTTAATATCCCTTTAAATTCCTTTCAAATGATTCAGATTGCATGCTTTCAGCAAAGATTTGTAGTTTGATATAGCTAAAATTCATAAACAATAATGTGCTTGAGAATGATAACAGGCAAGATAGTTATAGGACAAGATAAGAACTGTCCGCAGGCCAAAACATGCTGTAAGAAAAATATAATGCAATGCACCTAAAAGGACTGGATAATATATGTTTGTTGATACCAAACAAAAATTTAGTACAAATGAGGTGACAAAAACAAGTAATTTCAGAGTTGTCAGGTAATAAGATTATTGCAAAGTTCTCCGTTTTCTTTGAAAAACTTGAATGTTGTAACTTTGATTCGCTAATGTTACTATGTAGTTTGGTAACATGATTTACTGGAGCACATTAACTTGTTTACTGTAGTTATTCATTTTTCTTTTTTTTTGGAAAAGTAACCAGTTCTAAGTAGTAAGGTACTCTGTGCAATTTAGCCAAGAACTCTGCTCCACTGAAGTTAGGCAACCCCTGTAGAAACAGATTTCAATGTAGCCATATTACCTGTTCACTGAAGCTACTTATTTGTTCGCTGGAGCGAGATATGCTGTGCTGTCAAGAAACCTGTAGATATGTAACCTGGTTCCATGTAGCCACATAACCCAGTACATATAGCTATGTTGCTAAAATCACAACTTGATAGATAGTCTTAGAGCACTTAGTAAGCAAGTACACGGCTTGTCAAATAAATGGGTTAATCACTGCCATAAATGGAACTAGTCTTCTCTTCTAAGAGCACCCGTTGCTAGGATATGAGATTTGTTGAAGAGTTGGATAACGGTTGTTGTAAATGTATTTCCTGTCTCTGACCACTATCGTCTGTACTTGTTCGTAGTAAAAATGTGTGCTGAGTTTGAGGAGCTCCCAAGGCACTAAAGTTTGATTGGCTAAGGAGAGGAATGGTGACTGACACTGGCTGCATGGCAACCTTTTTGTTCATATTGATATTGGATGATTTAACTTGAATAGGATTTAACTGAGTTTGACTAGTAAACAGTTGACCATGGTTAAGTGATCCACTAGTTTGTAACAAGGGCACACCTTGTGCTGTAATACTTTTAGGTCCAGTTTGCACAAATTTCTGTCTATTTGACAAAACTTTATCTGAAACAGAAAAAGGAGCCAATTATTAATGAATTTTAAAATCCAAGGCCATTGCAAGTCACAGAATTTGAGTCTTTGACTGTTGAAGAACTAATGAATCATGTACATGTAATTTTCACTCAAACTGAACACTGTAAAAGTAAATAGTCACTTTGAGAGTCTAAACGCACTGCTATTACAAAAATATCAGCACAATCATATTTTAGACAAGTAATGGAAAATTACTAAGATATTTCAGTGAAAGCACTCATAGAGTAGGTTAGAATTATTGTGTGTTTATCTATTCTGTTAAGCAAATGACTTAAAATCTTGAATTAAGCTATCAGTATACCATTAAATGATGTTACATATTACACATGCTATGAAATAAGAAAATTTAATTTGGATGATTATAAAAACTCACCTGTAGCAGAATGAACACCATTTGTTAAAGTAGAGTCCTGAAATAGAGTAAAATGAGTTTTTTTTAATTCTAACAATTGTTAAGATTGACTTATTCTCCTAAAAAATATTGTACAAGGAAAAACTGATCTGTTATTATGAGATGGTTTTATGGACACTATATAAAAAAAACATTTATGTGTTGATAAACATGTTTGAACATAAATTTGAAATCTTTCAATATTCACATTTTCTTGTGAACATTACAGGCTACATTACTTTGTTAAATGTTTAGAAACGACTTACGTTTAATATTCCTTACTTCACCTAGGATAACTTTTCATCGGCATTTGTCAAGGTTTTTGAAAGTGTTGCCATTGAAATACGAGTTTGATTTATGAATAGGATATAAACACAGAGACTTACTTGTAACTGTTGCGTCGTAACAACTGGTGTAGCTAAAGACATTATGGTGTTATTCGAGGTGGGTGTTAAATTAGGCACCTGTAACAATGTACCTTGTAGTCCACCATCCATATACACAGCGTTCTGTGGTAGGGTGAACACATTATTAGGGAAAGTCTTAATTCCTTCAATAGTATTCACTAACTTATTGTTACTTTTTGTTCCTGCCACAGAAGTTCGTGACTTTTTAGAGTTTTTGTCATCAGTTGTGATCATTTGACCAAACTGAGAAGTAGCAATACTAACACAACCATTCCGTGTTAAAGATGGATCTATTCCTGTCAGCACAAAGTTCACTTGTCCATCTTTGTTAATAATGTTATTTTTTTGTAATTGTAATTGTCCTGTTTTCCCAGCAGCAGTATTAAATTGGCCAATCGTTGTACCTGTCAGATTCATGCCCGGGATGGCAATAGTTGCTATAGGGTTTGAGTTATTGTTGTTATTGTTATTATTTGTATTGAGTGGTAAGGATTGAATCACATTTGTAAAGTTTTGAGATATCACAGGAGAGGGGTTGCTACCTTGACTACTTATGTTGCGTTTCCGCTTAGCAGGGTTCATATTTGTCACAGTAGGCAGAGAATTTATTGACCCTGGGCTACGAGAACCAAGGGCTTGTTTGGAAGTTCTATTTAAAGTTTGTTTTGATTTTTGTTTCATTGAGCCTGTCCTCATTTGAGAATTGAACATTGAGTTGAAAGAGTGTGCAGCAGATCCTGCTATCCCTGGATCCATAAATTCATAAGGGTCAACAGCATTGGTAACAACATGAGAATCTTTAGGTAAATTGGATTCCACACACAGTTTTCTGAAATAAAGTACAAAAAATTGTGAGTTGATACTTGAAAGAGATTGTCATTTCTAAATAGATTTAAATATCTTATGTTTTCCATTTCTGATCCATACAATAATACAAAGCAAAATACCATTCCATGTGCAATGAACACATAATATAATTCACTTTTAATTCCAATTGTAGTAGATGCAAAATGCTATCTTCCATGTCAGCCCCTGTGCCCGGCATCCCAATTGTCCATCCTACTAAAATATTAATTCATAAATGGCTTCAGTATTCAAGAAGTTGTGTAATTTATACCTATCTCTTGATAAAATAAAAGAACACATATTTAACTTACTTGTGAGGTGGTGGATGGAGGTGTCTCTCTATGGCACTGATAAAAGCAGCACGCATAAAATCAGGTCTATGATTAAAGACAGAATATCTAGCTCCAGACATCGTTCGAGCACCAAAAGTACAAATCTGGAAAACAAATGTTATGTATCAGTTATAATTTCATAAATTTTATATGTGAAACTAAGTTTAAATTTGTAGCTTAAAACTACCCGTAGACCTTCTTCATGTCTCGTTTTTAAGACCCTGAAAATTTTATGCCATCAATTGAAAAGTTGGCAACGTTATCGGAATGAATAGCCTATGTAATGTCACTGAACACTCAATCGACAGCAAGAAAACGGACTTAAAACTGTGTTTTTCTCAGAAATGTATGAAATTATCATTAAATGGCTTGATCAACTTCGATTTTAGTGATATAAATTATGATTAGTTTTGAGTTGAATTGGAGAAGGTGGCGTTAAAGACATCAAGGTGGTTATTTTACTACAGTAACACCATATTATCTATTGCTCTGTGACCTTGGCCAGTGTTTTCATTGAGACTTGTCTCAATACACCCTAACACCATATTCATTTTGCTTGTTTTTGCATTATGAGCCTTGTTCTAGATACAATATGGACGACACATGAATAAGTTCTATTGCACTTGAATGAATTGATTTGAAAACATAAATCAGTTAATTTTGACTTCCAGTTCTTTTCTAATACAAAGCAAAACATACTTAAATTATATACATGTAATGCAGGATTAATCACAATAAGTGCTGGGCATGTGACACAAAATGAGTCATACGATATGCATATGATACAAGAACTACAATACTATACATCTATTTGGTAAAGTTTTTCTCCCAAATGTCTTGCACAAACACAGGATTCTTTTTTTGGTTGAAAATGGTCCTCAATAAAAACAAATTTTAGAAAATATACCTATGTTTGCAGTTTACAATCAGTAAAATACGATTTACTAGAATAAGCAAGCCAACAATAGTAGACAAATATGATTTATTTGTAAGACAATTGTCTGAGATATATCATGTGATAATATAGAAAAACAAATGACAGCATAGTAACTTACCGCAGCAGGTCGAGGGTGTCGATTAATAAAATGGGTTTCTCGACAATCTAATTCTTCTTCTATCCCATCATTTTGACCATAAACTAATGTATTATTATCTTCACATATTGAGGTTTGTGGAGCAAACACACCACTCACAGATATTCTGCAAATACAGAGAAAGATTTTGTAACAATAACGACACTGGTCAAATTAAACAACAAAGGTAAACTTAGCATTTATTATATCCAATGGGCCCACTTAGATCTATGAAATATGATTACATATATAGGTAAGCTTATACCCCGATACTTATGTGAACAGTCAAGGTGAAGATTGTTTTAAAAGAGGTAATGAACAAATTATGTAAGTATAGAATGTTGGAATCAGAACTCATAATGATGACAATAACATGGTTTATGATCTCCTACACCAGAAGATCTGTTGTGTGAATAACAAGTCAAGAAAATATATTAGATGTATTAAGAAAATGTTATAGCAATAGGGCAATAACTCAGAAACTGTTCATCGAAAGATCATCAAATTCGCACTTAACCAAGATCTCATCAATATAAATGATTACACCAAATTTCATTAAAATTAGTTAAAAGCTGTAGTCTCTATTGTGTTCACATACAAATTTTGACGCGCCAAGGGCAATAACTCAAAAACTGTCATCGAAAGAGCGTGAAATATGAAATTGACCAAGATCTTATCAATATGAATAATCAGTTGAAAACTCTAGTTTCTATTGTGTTCACAAGAAATGTTGATGGACCAATGGACTGACGGACCGAGGCGCCGGCAATATACGTCCACAAACCCATGTGGGCGTATAAAAATTCAACAAAACATTACTGGTTTGAGATAAAATACAAACAAACCTTTGGAAAGCTGGACCAGATAATTTATTGTGGGGTTTTGAAGATCTATGTGGAGAAGTTATAGATGAGGATTGGTTTGGTTTGGAATGTGAGGAGTTGGCGCCAGAAGAGGTAGCCGGAGCAGCAGCAGCAGCAGCAGCAGCTTCAGCTTCACTAGCTTCTAATAAATAACTATATTTGGACGTTGGCGGTGGGAGACCAGCAGCCAAGGCTTTAGCTTTAAGTAAGGCTTCTTTGGCAATTCGATGTTCCTTGAGGAGGTCATCAAATGGTTTGATTCTTCCCTTCACAGCTCGACGTAATGACAAGGCATGTGTCTGAAATATAAAGAGAACAATTTAATACCACTTAGCAGGTGGTACATATATTTAATTTTGGAAACAAGTGACCACAAGTCAATGAAGCCCACTCAGCTGGGGAACCGTGAAAATTAGGAAGAACGCAAGACAGCAGCGACATACCTTACAAGTTAGTGACCTGGTGCAAGACTTTTGTATATCTTCAATAAACACACCACAATGTTTACTAGAATCATATTCACGATCTGGAAGCAAAAAAACAAAATTTGAAAGACAGTACAACATAAAGCTTTTCTTTAGATTAAGCTTGCACATAAGTCAATTAGACATTGGACAATAAGTAAGTATCTTAGTAGAAGGATGTTCAATGCAAGACTCAGTGATTGATCAAATTATTTGGGAAAAGAAATACAACTTGTAGTTTAATCCATACACTTGATTGAAATAAAATGCTTAGGTTAAGTATTACCTTTACATGGTAGAAACTTCTCTTTGAATGGTTTCACCAATTTGGTAGAACTTCCTGATTTGGTTGTATTACTGGTTATAGATAGAGATGTAGGTTTAGGTGCCATGGATACAGAGTTAAAAGGTTTAGTCAAAATATTTGAGGCCATGGTGTGACTAAAATCAGGTTTAGTATCACTTTTTATTGTCACAACTGAAGTAGTTGATGTCACATTTGAAGCTGTTGAAACAATGCTGCTGCTTGATTTACTTGATAGTGATGATGCACCACTATTACTTTTACTAGACAACGTTGATGCACCACTACTACTTTTACTTGAAGATAATGCATTACTACTCAGTCTACTGGACGACACACTGCCGAGTTTACTAGAAGAAACACCACTATTACTTTTACTTGATAATGTAGAAGCTCCACCCAAACTTTTACTCGAACCACTACTTGTACTTTTACTGGACATGGATGATAAAACTTTTGATATTGGAGTGGATGACAGGGTAGTTGAAGAGAAGGATTTTGTAAGTTTTGGAATAACAGGTTTGATTGGATGGAGAACTGGTGGTTTTTCAGGAACTTTTTCCAACTCTGCTAGTAACTCTGGCATAAAGATGTCTGTTTTTTCTTCAAGATCAATTTCAGTTTTAATTGAGCTTTTATTAATGTCAGATGCCAGTGAATCTGAATCCAGACTGATTGTTGATGGTTTCTTGCTTGATAGCTGCTCTGATATTCGTTCTACCTTCACAATAGGTAAAGTTTGTGATTTTTTCACCTTTATAGGAGAGTCATTAAGTTTCTCCCCTTTTTCTTTCACAGGGGCAGAAGACTCTGATTTATCCCTTGCATTCTGTCTAGCTCTAGCTAATGCTGCAATATTGGGTGGAGTTTGTTTCACACTGGCTTTTGTAGGTACAGGGCATGTTAAAGGTGCCTGGCTGCTTGAAGATGAGCTTCGTTTTTCTTCTTTCTTGGGTGAAATATATTTAGATGACGAAGAATGAGAACTATGAGAGGTAGAACTGGAACGTCTTGCATGACTATCTTTAACACCATGTCTTTTGACTGGAAAATAAGAATAAGACAAATTATAACATTTTATAAAGACGGAGAATTGTTAGAATTCATAGAGCACATTTTATCAGAACGAGCATGTTAGTATTTTGATCAATGATAAAACATGGCCTGTGAAATCAGAGGAAGTTCTGAATATCAAAATTTGTGTTTTAAGTAATTTATCACATAATTTAGCAACAATTTTCAATTATTCAAAATTTTGAGTCCATATTTCTCATCCATAATACAATATCCCAAGAAATAGAAACTTATCTGTTTAATTAAAGGATGAAAATTTTCAGGATTGTAAGTTAATATGCTTTAGCACAAATGATGTCATAACATTTGTCATATATCACCCTTCACAAAAAGGAGATCGTGCAAAACATAATATCTAGAACAAAACAGTAAAAAATCATACCCAAATGCTGCTTGAAGGCTTGTGGTTTAATTGATTTGTTGCATTTTTCACAGAGCACCAGAAATAACTCATCTTGAGAAGGACAAAAACCAAACAAGGATAAATCTGTAAAAAGTAATTAAAACAGAGCATGAACATTTTTTCTTCTTTCTTTGTTATAGCAAAGTTAGTGATTCAAACACTCCCAAACATCCATTCATGAATCAGATCAAATCATATTATAGTTTTAGACATCATCCATGTAAAACAATCACAGGTAGGCCTACATGTAACAGACGACATCTGTGGTCATTATCTAAGTTACCCCTCTAGATTCATAGTAAGAGTTATAATTAATCGTTAGCTATAGCATGATCAGTAGCATTGATATTTTCACTTTCAGTTGCTTAAGATTAAAAGGAATCATAATGATATTTTGAAAGATAAGCAGAGTAAATCCCTGATCGAATCATTTGCTTAATAGTTTAAGTAATTTATGAATTTAGAAGGAGTATTAAGGCATATGACATATTAATAATATTGAATAATACATCTAGATCTACTTCATCAACCTTGACTTGACTAAGTTGTTATTCACATCTCAAGAGTTTCAGGTATGATGAGTAACTGAAAAGATACCATGATATAAATCCAAAAATATTCAGAAATAATTCCCACAGAGACGATACAGACCTTTCTTTCTTAATTTCATACTGTCTTCTGAACTTTCCTCTTCATTTCTAGAGCTTATCACATCATCATCATCTATATAAAACAAATTTATACTTGATTATGACACTTCCCATTGAGCTTTAATAAGACAGGAGGTTTATCTCATAAATTTGATTGCGAATTCTACGTCAAATAGAACAGTAGGGGCATTAATTTTTTTAAGGATAACAGATAAGTTAAGAAACTTGCCATTTTCATTTGTCAGTGGGACATTGTCTGCCCAAGCTGACCAAGACTGGCCCGCAAACATTGACGGACTCCAGTCCTGGGTCGCCATTTTGTGTAGTTTTCTTGTTGCTTTCCACCGAAGCGGAATTTACCGAGTATGACGTCACGATCGGAGGATTTCGGTGGTGAGAATATCGCTTAAAGCATTAACAATCACTCTGTTTTTTAACAAGTTGTATTTTATTGCAAAAAGAAAGGATTCACTTACTAATATTTTACTTGTTTTCATTATTTTGTAGTATTTATACAACAAACCAGATGGTTGTTTTATTCTAAATTTTCCACTATTTTTAATTTTCATTGTTGTAAGGGTTGTTTATAAGTGGAAAATGGCGGTGCCTGATGGTACGTACACGTGAAACAAGCATGGATTTTATGATGTTATCTGTCAAAATATATTCATTATCAACGCAAAAGACATGAATGGTTCTTCGTTCTCTTAGTTCGATAACAGTATTGCTGAACTAGAGGCATTGATGGATAGCACAGACTTTTTTTCTGAAGTGTCGAATCTAAAAATAGATATTTTTTTTTTATCTGACTTAACTGACAAGATCTGCTATTACTAAAAAAAAGTAGAAGTTTGACAACAATGTCCATGACATGTTACATACAATCGAATAAGGCTTTGGCCGAGTTTCATGTTTATATTTTCGTTCTTCCTGATATACAGTGGATTAACCTATTTTCGTGGATATAAGGATTCAAGACCGAATTTCGACAAAGTTAAAAAAACGGAAAATTTTTTTTATGTCTTAGATGTTTCCTCAGATATTCTACAAAATAATTAAAATTGGTTTGTTTCGATTTTCTTTATGAATCTCTCACTTTGACCAATATTTCATGAGCAACCAACTCGGCAATGGCGACAAAATGCGTACCGGTAACCTATTTTCGTGTACAATGTTTGAACTATAAATAAGTCGAGAAAAACACGTTGTATGGATACCGGGTGGAATAATTAACTTCTCATAGTATTTATCTTTAATATCAATTCGTTATAACTAGTGAAAATTCCTTGAAAGAACCACGATTTAAAAAAAAAAATAGTGACTGACAAAATAAGATACGTAGCTTGATTTATTGCTTAAAGTCACTGAAATAACATAAGAATATGGCCCACTTTGTGTTCCATAGAAATTTTCCGCTGACAAGGAATCCGCTAGTTGATCACGTGACTTCATTCGTTGGAATATATACTAGCAGACGACACTTGGAATTCTGATTGCAGCTAGGGATTATAAGGAAATTCGGCCGATAAAAATAGTCACGTTTGATAATAACTGAAGTCCGCCATTTTGTATTTGTCAAAGTATACATTAATACATTTTACCTTGCTTGAAACTACTGGATTCATTCTACTAGCTGACATTGTACAGAAAACCCATGTTTATCAAAACAAGCAATGCGGAGGTCGCACATGTAAATTATTAATCCTTTCCGGAAATCCACGAAAAATAGGTTAGCACGAAATTAGGTTACTTGACTGTAATCATATCCAATGAAATTGTAATGTAAGCTTGCGATTAAGTATTTTGCATTGACCTTTCCCTTGGCTTTGTTGTCTGTAGATTGTATTGTATGATTTTTACTTTCATTTTAATCTCAATGACATTGACAAGATAAGATTTATTGGATGTATATAAAAGTCTGTTGATCGCTAACTGATGCTATATTATTCTTCTGTCACTGTATCTTTGATTTCAATGTCATTATAATCACTGATGTTGACAAAGTGATGTATGGCAAAATCATTAACATGAATGAAGTAGTCTTAATTCCAGATGCTAGACAACCAAATACACAATTTCTTGCTCAATGACTGTGCTATGGATTGCTGATGTTGACGAATATTTATTATTAAAAGATAATTTGAAACACTCTACTGGTACAAGGGATGTTGCTGATATCGGAACTTTGAAGCTATTATAACTTGGGTTATACACCTGTCAAAGATGCTGAAATTTTTTAAGTGTAGGTTAAGTACGGTACCTAAGTTACCTACCTGGTCGTTGGAATAACTTTGCTTAATCAAAACACATGTAGATCTGTTGTTTATTTTAGATGAAATTATCAAACGAAGTTTATTGATTGATGGAGAAGGTGGCAATGATAATAAAAGAATTAATAATTTACTTAAAATGTTTATTAGATGGACTGAATCTCCAGATGATGAAGACAGGTACATATTCCATTCACATATTCTATAAGCAGATAATATCAACAAATATTTTCTCCACAGAGAAAACTAAATGTGAATCGCTCATAGAGTAAACATAGATTCAATGCATATTTTCCCCTGGAGTAAATTAAAATGGTAAACCCTTATAGGGTGAAAATAAAATGTAAAACCACCAACAGAGTAAACGAAATGTGCAATTTGAAGCCCCTACAGAGTGAAAAGTAAAAATTAAGCTCATTACATTGTAAATGCATCCACATAATTTCATTTAGTTGATTTGGTTTATTTTAGCAATCTAGTTTATCAGAGAATTCTTTCAACATTGTCGCAATGTGAATATACTGTAGAAAAATCAACAAGGGTTTACCATATGAACAAAGAGGAACAAGAAAATTATGAAAAACTTAGTCAACGAATTGGTGAGTAATGAAACAGTATTGGATAAAAAATACTCTCCATCATTAAAGAAGAAATAGTTGTAAAAAAAGCTGAAATAGCAAACAATATATGGGGCATTTGTATTATATTATAGTTTCTGTATTGAGATGAACACTATGATGTTATATGTTGTTGTAAATTTTTTTATGGCACATTTTCTCACTCCACACAATATTATGTATAATCATGATTATAATTATTGAGTTGTGTTTTATTGGATTCAAATATATTTTGCAGAGAAAAAGATAGAAGAAGCTACTGAAAAAATTGCTGAATGCAAAGTTGAATTACAACAAGCAAAACGTATTAGAAAAAATAGACAAGGTCTGTAAACTTAAATACTTTTAAAAGAAATAAAGTGTCAAGTTATCTGAATCTGTGTCTTACATTTGTATAAATAAATTACAATTATGTGTAGTTAAAACCTTTTTAAAGGGGTTGTAAAGAAGTTTTTAAAATTTTTGATGTGTTTAATGTATTTTTACTGATAACTTCAATTTGCACCATTCAGAATTTCCATTTCGAAGTCTTTGGTTTGTGCAATTCCACTAAAACTAAGGCGTTTTATGATGGAATTGCAAGAACCACAGACATCGGAATGAAAATTGGAATGGTACAAATTGATGCTATCAGTGTCTCCGATACACAAAAAGTTTATAAAACCTTTTTACAATCCCTTTAAATGGATCTTAATTTAGCTTGAAAATAATAACACAAAAGTCAAAATTTACTTATTTTACATTTTAATTCCTGAATGATATTCATGTATAACAGATCATCTTATTGAATATATAGTGAAATTTTTTCAGTTTGCATCCATTGCAAACAAGACTGTAATGTAACACCAATTGACAATTATTTTCATTTTTCTAGATAAGCTAAGTTTCAGAGCAATGACTAATTCAGAAATCTTTGGCATGCAATCAACAGTCCTATATTAGATTTTCTATCTATGATACTTTTGTTTTGTGTTGTAGAATATGATGCCTTAGCTAAAGTAATCAACCAACACCCTGATAGACAAGAAACATGGAAGTAAGTAATGCAAAAAAAATCCTTAAATTTTCTACTTACTAACTGAAAATGCTATGTTTGGTGCACACAAGAATCAATATTTTTCTCAATGTTCAATGCTATGCTCAGTACAATGAGTTCATCCTCTATTTCAATTGTCATTTGAGTCATAAGGAGATGAATAGAATCAAACTTTTCTCAACCAATTGAAGATCTTATCATAAACCTCCAGGAAAACAAACTTTAAGCTGTATAATACTTATAACGTAATTAATCTGAAGAGATATAGAATTTATATCCTGTTTATATACTTCTATTTTGTACTTGAAACAATACTTCAGGCAATTACAGAGCTTAGATGAAGAACTGAAAACTTTTACTGACAGAAAACAGAAATTAGAGGAAAAGGTGTGTTTTTGCTGTGTTTTTGAGTGCTAGTTTGGTTTATGCTGCTCAGTGAAGTTGCAGTATAGTCAATGCTTATCGGTCAAGTGGCATTTTTACAATGCTGTTCTGTAAATTGGCAATGATGCAGTGTTATCAATGCTGTTCTGTCAAATGATAGCCTCTATAGTATTCATGTGAAGTGAATATAAATCAGACAAGATTCTGAAATTGAAAATCTGATTGTGCCAGTGTGGATATTAGTTGTAAAATCATTAGACCACTCTTCACATGAGTTTTAAAACAGATCAGAGTAAAAGATATTCCATTCTGTTTAGAAAGGTTTGTGGGGTTACCTCCCTTTATACAGGTATATATATTAACTATTTTACTGATAATGTATTTTTAGCTTGATTTAAGACGAAAACAATTTTTGGTGTTAATAACAGCTATACATGAATTACAAGCTATTTTAGATGGTAAGTTACATTTGTCTGGTTAAGATATATTCTTGTTTACATTCTTATGTGAATAATTACCACCATATGGAATGTTGAAATGAAAGGCCTTAATCAATGCCATATATACCCTTCCATTGACATACTCACAAATTTTAAGTTTTCCAGGCTATTTTCATTGATGGTCAAGAATGCTGCATCATGGATTAGAGAACCTGAAATGATAAACATTATACAGTGTTCATAAATAATAACTTGTTGAATAATAAGAATGTGTTTATTACAGAGGATGATCATGAGGAAATGAAGAAGAATGAAGAGATGGATGTTAGCTAATCTGGCTGTAATCGTGATGTCTAATGTAATTTGTCTTTTGATTGGCAGATGAAAAATGCACATGGCAATTAAGCAATATATATACATGATTATAATAGTGTGAATGTGAATATAAATCTTGGTACAACTGTACCTTAAAAACACTGTTAATAGTTCAGTACAACAACACCAGTAAATAAAACAGTTTTCATTGACATAACTAGTTCACCTTAATGAGTATTATATGTAAGATATTGTTGATCAGTCTCGTGTGATTTTTAATTCTCTTTTGATATTGAATGTTTGAATATTGTGGCTAAAATGTTAATCAATTATTACTTGTTCATGAACACAAAATAATCGTAGCTTTGTTCATAAAGGCTAGGACATCAAAGTTCGTTGATTCATTGTTTATACTTCATCAACATCAGCTCTGACATATTTCATTATTTGTCAACATATTTAACTGTCCATAAATTATAATAAAATCATATCAAAGCTATTAATTCTCTTCTCTTTTATCCCAATCAAGAATAGAGAAGAAGAACATCAATTTCAGTTCAGTTGACATAGTTAGTAATGGCTTGACATTGTGAAGGTTTGTTTGACCCAGCCTTTTTTTTTCGATGTAAAGAACTAGCTAAAAAAAATGCCCAAATTATTCATTATCAAATTCAATCATATTCCTGTTATGAGAACCACAATGAAACATTGAAACTCATAGATATTCATAGTTTATTTATTTTGAAAGAGAATATTTTGGTTTGAATAACTAGCTATCTCCAGCAGGTGGTATTTGGGGTTTTGTGTTCGGAACATGTATATTAATTGCTTTGGTTTGGAAACAAAACAGTCTCTCATAAATGCATTTTTATACGCCCACATGAAAATGTGGACGTATATTGCCGTCGCCCCTGTCCATTGGTCCATCGGTCCGTCAACATTTCTTGTGAACACAATAGAGACTACAGTTTTCAACTGATTTTAATGAAATTTGGTGTGATCATTTTTATTGATGAGGTCTTGGTCAAGTTCGAAACTGACGATCTTTCGATGGGCGGTTTTTTAGTTATTGCCCTTGACTTAAGAAAAACGCCTCAAAATTTGTTTGTGAACACAATAGAGACTACAGTTTTTAACTGATTTTAATGAAATTTGGTGTGATCATATGTAATGATGATATCTTGGTCAAGTTCGAAATTGACAATCTTTTGATGAACGGTTTTTGAGTTATTGCCCTTGAATTAGGAAAAACACGTCAAAATTTGTTTGTGAACACAATAGAGATTACAGTTTTTAACTGATTTTAATGATATTTGGTGTGATCATTAATATTGATGATATCTTGGTCAAGTTTGAATTTGAAGATCTTTCGATGAATGGCTTTTGAGTTATTGCCCTTGACTTATGAAAAAAGTGTCAAAATTTGTTTGTGAACACAATAGAGACTACAGTTTACAACTGAATTGAATGAACTTTAGTGTGATCATTAATATTGATGAGATTTTGGTCAAGTTCAAATTTGATGATATTTCAATGAACGGTCTTTGAGTTATTGCCCTTGACTTAAGAAAAACGCATCAAAATTTGTTTGTGAGCACATTAGAGACTACAGTTTTCAAATGATTTTAATGAAACATGGTGTGATCATGTATATTGATGCGAAAGTTTGATGTATTTGGATAATTGATATTGATTTTTAAAAATTTGGTGGAATTTCTCAGTAGAAATAAATGGCAGTAAATATGTATATCAATGAATTCAAACTATTAAAATTTCTTTAATATGAGAAAATTCATACTGTAGTCACTAAAGACTGTTTTATCATTTCTGACAGCTGCCAGTGGGCGTATGTTACCTTACCTGGCAAGCTATCTTACAATTCAAGGGAAGTAAGTTGCTATTGAGCTTACTCTTAAACGTCTGGAGGTAATCAGTCCAACTATATGCCTACTTGTCAAACACCATCCGGTAATCAGTCTAACTGTATTTGCTATAAGCAGTTAGTCTGATTACCTCAAGATGTTTGACTAAAAACTATATGGCTACTACTCAAATGTCATCCGGTAATCAGTTTAAATATATTGCAACATTTAGTCATCGATTTTGCAAAAAGCTGCCGCTGGTGTGGACATAGTCAAGGACAGTGATGAAATTGGATTTGGATTTGCAACATATGTTTCTTTATTTGCTGATAGCACCTAACCCTCAAGAATGCAGGCTGTGGTACAAAAAACTACAAAAAAAGAAATTTTAATAAATACCCCTCTCTTTTTGACTAGATCTATATTTAGTTTATGTTGTAGAGATCAAATTGTAATTAAATATTTATTTTACCCTATATCTAATTTATTAACCATGGTTGTAGATACATTTTGTGTTATCTTATCGCCCAGAATGAACCTAATAGGGCCTACTCACGAAAATATATCTTATGTACCTCATCGTATACTTGTGTAGTCTGATCCATGTAAAATGAAGAGTTTATTTTTATTATTAGATTAAATATAAGCTATATAAAGGTAAACTTCTCTTATCATAGGCTTATAAAAACAACTGTCAACTGTCTTTTTATAATTAGTCCTAATACATGTACTAGTTAATATTAATCTACTTATATACAGTCGAGTAACCTAATTTCGTGGAAACCTATTATTCGTGGATTTTCGGAAATGATTAACAATTTACGTGAGCGACCTTGTGCGACCTCCGCATTAGTTTGTTTTAATAAACATGGGTTTTCTGTACAATATCAGCTAATAGAATGAATCCAGTAGTTGCAAGCAAGGTAAAATGTATTAATGTATACTTTGAAAAATACAAAATGGCGGATTTCACTTATTACCAAACGTCACCATTTTTTATCGGCCGAATTTCATTATAATCCCGAGCGGTAATCGGAATTACAAATGTCGTCTGCTAGAATATAATCCAACGAATGAAGTCACGTGATCAACTAGCGGATTCCGTGTCAGCACAAAATTTCTATGGAACACAAAGTGGACCATATTCTTATGTTGTTTCAGTGACTTTTAGCAATAAATCACGCTACGTATCTTATTTTGTCAGTCACTATTTTTTTTTAAATCGTGGTTTTTTGAATGAATTGTCACTAGTTATAATGAATTGATATTAAAAATAAATACTAAGAGAAGTTAATTATACCACCCGGTATCCACACAACGTGTTTATCTAGACTTATTTATAGATCAAACATTGTACACGAAAATAGGTGACGCATTCTGCCGCCGTTCCCGAGTTGATTGCTCATGAAATATGGGTCAAAGTGAAGGATTCATTAAGAAAATCGAAAGAAACCAATTTGTATTATTTTGTAGAATATCTGAGACATAAAATTTTTTTTTTCGTTTTTTTAACTTTGACGAAATTCGGTGTTGAATCCTTATATCCACGAAAATAGGTTACACCACTGTATTGTCATAAGTCAACTAGGTCATAAAAACATTTATAAACTGTAAAAGTGGAAGTGGCTAACTTATTTAAGGTTTACGAATAATAATGGATATTTTTGTATATAGTTAGTACTGAGGGACACGTACGGAGAACCACGTACCCGGCAATTTTCTGGTATTTCTGTGTTTCGCGGAATATTTTTCATATTTCCCACTATTTGGGTCAAAGGTCAATTTGGCTGCTAGGCAACGACGTGGGGGGTAATGAAGCTATTCTGACAGTTCACTTTTTATGGAGTTGCAATAGTATATAGTTCTCTGAAAAGGCTATCTTTTAACACAGATCTATGATGTTTCAGTGACAATTATTTATCTTGAAATCTGTGATAAACAATATTGATATAGTCCAAGATGATTTTGGCAGTAGTGAATGCCTAATTACAATTTTACCTGGCGTAGAAATCTATGTCGTCATTCGTAAACAAGTGAATAGCAAGTACCTGCAAGATGGCGGAGCTTGAGAGTAGTTTGACTGCCATGGACTGGCTTCATCGCCTCCGTGTGGGAGGGGCGATTAACGGGGGACACTTAGGGGTTGGGGATGGAATAACTAAAGCTGCCGGTGGACAATTGGCAATGAGGAAAGGACCTAATTCCCCTTTGGATACAAATGCTATGTATGAAAACGGACATGGACAAACGAACCTTCAGAAAGACGGTAAACCTCCATACAGTTACGCGAATTTGATAACGTTTGCAATTAATAGTACAGGTAAAAAGAAAATGACACTCAGTGAAATATATCAGTGGATATGTGATAATTTTCCTTATTATAAAGAAGCAGGGAATGGGTGGAAGGTGAGTTTCTTAAAATTCAATCGAATTACAGAATCTTTCATTTGGATTACGAAATTGAAATAAGACATATCTTTGACAAATAGATCTAGTCCTAAAAGCTCTGACAGGGGGCTGTAAATTATGAAATTAAAAGAATAATTTTTCCATAGATAACTTGCCACTGATATTGGACCCCTCCACTCTATGCATATTTGCTTGACTTTTTGAAGTTGTTTTGTTTATATAGCTGAGGGCTGGTTACCTCTTATATTATTATATAGCCTATTGTAGATCCTCCAACAAAGTACAACTGGTTAGGCCTTATTTGACCTGTCCATTATTGACCTAATTAATTGATTAATTAATTAATTAATTGATTAATCAATGATAATCACACTCAAGACAGCTTAAAGGCTACAGTATATATTATTATTATTATTCTTTCATCATGTATCATAACATAATGCTAGATCTACAAACTGCCAGACTAGATTGTTTAAACAAAGTAAAAACTTTTTTGAAATTTTTCGATCAAATGCTTCACAACTGAAAGATCAATTATGTAAGTTACCGATGTATAGGAATATTATTGCGTTGCTAAAAATATACATATCCACATTTCAATGATTTTTGTTTCACTCTTGGAGTCAAAAATGTGTGTGTTTTAACGCTATAATTATGATATTTGAAGTATATAAATATTGCTTACACAAATGTTCTGCCATTGGTTCCTCCAAAAACACTTTAGAAAACACAAATCTTGACAGATTTTGAATGAAGCCTATTGAAAATGAATAAAAAGAATGTGTTATTGCCAGTGTTCTCATAAGAGCTAAATTTTTGACAGATTTTGAGGAGACAAAATTGCTGTTTTTTTATTTGTCTCTCAAAGATGACTAAAGTGCCTACGGAAAATTTCAGTCTACTGACTAGGCATACAACTAAGTGACATTTTAACTAGGTACTTGCATACACTTAATTAAAAGTCCTCGGTGTGGCTTTAAAAAGAGTAAAAGTTGGATGGCACAACCAATTCTTTGACTTCAGCATGTTTCTTGCCAATATTTCTAGCAACATTTCCTTTGCGGACCTGAGGATTGAAACAGGGGTAATAGCTGTTGAGCGACTGGGTAGATCAGGGGTTTTCAACCTGGAGGTAATTAACCCCAAGGGAGTAATTTTGTAATTTTTTGTGGGGTAATGAGGTACTTAATTATTATTTAAGTTGTTTTATATTCTCTGACATGAAAAATATTGCAGGGAAAACCCAAGAGATGATCACAAATTGTACAGATTTATGAGAGAAGGGGGATATGCAAAAGGATCCTGAAAAATATTACAATAGAGAAAAGAAAGGCTAGATGTACAGAAAAATTCTAGACCTAATACTGTAGCATAACTTGAAAAAAGCTTATGGGTTGTGCTTTATAAAAAAAATGATTGGGTCATACAATTGCAAACAGTCTCAACTTTAAGACTTTAAAGTATATTAAAATCAGTAAAATTCTTTAAAATGTTTTATTATCTTTTCAGAATTCAATACGTCATAACTTGTCATTAAATAAATGTTTTTTAAAAGTTCCCAGATCAAAAGATGACCCTGGAAAAGTAAGAACTTTAAATTTCCTTAGATATATTTTTATAATAGACTAATAGACAGATGACTTCCTAGAAAATACCCTTTGGTAGGTAAGGTGGCACGACTGGTTTCGTTCTGGTTGAACTCTTCTGGGGCAACTAAGCAAACGTGAATACTTCACCTATATTTATAGCCAATGGTCATAGGCGCTTCAGGTCAATTGCGGAGGTGAACTGACTAATGCAGTGTCGCATTGGATGGATTGCGGAGGCGCTTCAGGTCAATTGCGGAGGTGAACTGACTAATGCAAAGTCGCATTGGATGGATTGTGGGGGCGTCTCGGGTCAATTGCGGAGGCGACTTGACCTGGTGGGTGGGCAAACCCTGTCAGATGCGGAGGCGAATCGGGTGAGGTGCGGAGGCATGTTAAGTCGATTGCTGAGGCGAACTGATAATGCTGAGACACATTCGTTTGAATGCGAATGCCTCATATCAGGGTTGTTGCCACTCGCAGACAGAGCAGACTGTTAAGAACAGTCAAAAGTGGTTGTATCCAGTAAGTCAGCCCAACTAGAGACCATGACAGTCCCGGTGTTTCCGTCCAGAAATTCGAAAAAGTTTCGAACATTGGGTTCCGTGTTAGTTGTGAATGGATTGGCAACAGTTTGGGGACCAGTCTGGTTTGGGGCTGGGTCCATTAGGTATCAGTTTAGCTTCCCTACCGTCACTGGCAACCTTATTATATTTTTATACGCCCACATGGAAATGTGGACGTATATTGCTGTCGCCCTTGTCCGTCGGTCCGTTGGTCCGTCAACATTTCTTGTGAACACAATAGAGATTACAGTTTTGAACTGATTTTCATGAAATTTGGTGTGATCATTTATATTGATGAGATTTTGGTCAAGTTCGAATTTGACGATCTTTCGTGGAACGGTTTTTGATTTACTGCCCTTGACTTATGAAAAACGTGTCAAAATTTGTTTGTGAACACAATAGAGACTACAGTTTTCAGCTGATTTTAATGAAATTTGTTGTGATCATTTATATTGATGAGATCTTGGTCAAGTTAAACTTTGACAATCTTTCGAGGAACAGTTTTTGAGTTATTGCCCTTGACTTATGAAAAACGCGTCAAAATTTGTTTGTAAATACAATAGAGGCTACAGTTTTCAACTGATTTTAATGAAATTTGGTGTGATCATTAATATTGATGAGATCTTGGTCAAGTTCGAATTTGATGATTTTTCGATAAACGGTTTTTGAGTTATTGCCCCCTGATTTAGGAAACACGCAAAAAAAATTTTGAACACAATGGAGGCTATATATATCAATGAATTCAAACTATTAAAATTTCTGTAATATGAGAAAATTCATACTTTAGTCACTAAAGACTGTTTTATCATTTATGCCAGCTGCCAGTGGGCGTATGTTACCTTCCCTGGCAAGCTATCTTTATAATGGTTGATGGGTGACATATTGGATATAGCAATTCAAAGTCTGATTATGTAATGAAATACTGTATATATTGATGAAATAGTTAAAATTCCATTTAGCTAAGCTAATCAGTAATAGTGTTCACAGCTCACCATCGAAATTTGAGCTTTCAAATCCATGTGTGTCATATTGTTTGCATTTAAAAAGTTAAAAAGAACGACTTCTTTTCTCATGACTCTTCATGAGAAAAGACATGTAGAAATAGAAAGAGAAATTCCTATTTTATTTTTTCCGTACATTTATAGTAATTCTGAAGACTATTTACATCTATTAAAAACCCGAATCAGACATGGAAATGGGAACCTGTCCCTTTTGATTCTTTATATATAAGCTTATGTCACATATTTTAGGGTTCATATTGGGCAATAGACAGTAATCCACCAGATGATCCTATACCAATACGACATAAAAAACGGAGACCTGGTGATCGAGTAAGTATTCTCTAAGATAATTAAAACATCTTGGGGTGGGTCAATTAGTATAGGCTTTGGCTCTTTTGATTTTGAAACAGTGTCTTTTGACATTCAAAGGAAAAAATTGAAACCAATCAAATGTTTTGAAAGTAATGGCTTCCCAGACCAACTGTTAAATATTGGCAAATAATGTACATAAAGTTCAGAGCCCTGTATCTCGACATATTGAAGTTTGAGGGTGATAGAACTGGCAGTGTACAGACTATCTTCAGACTATTCAGACTTTGTCTTATATCATGTACGGTCTGATACCCCAAATTTGTATTTTTCCAAGAACATTTGGTTATGTTTGAGTTAAGCCTTGATGATGTCCTATTGATTTGTTTGATTTAAAATTTTCTAGGATTCTCCATACAGTCCTGATCCAAATAGTGGAGGATCAATTCCTAATCCAACATTAACATCAGTTAATTTACAAGTTACTACTGCACCAGCATCACATCAGGTACAGTAACTGTTCTCCATTACTTTACATCAAGTGTTTCAAGGTTTGAAATTTGTAGATGTTTTAACCCAAAATATGTGTAACAATGCACCAAATCAATTCTTGATTGTTCGAAGTCCGATGGTCCAGATTTTATAAATAATTGCATATTAAAACTTAGTTCTAAAAGTTTAGCTTCTCCTTTGTCGGCTCTTTTTAACCTGTTTCAATCCCATTGCCATTTCCCTCAAACTTGGAAACATGTCAACGTTATACCTTTGTTTAAGAAAGATAACCCAAACCTATGCTCAAATTATCGACCTATTTCCTTAGTAAGTTCCCTTGGAAAAGTTTTGAAAGACTAATGTACAACCATATTTATAACTTTCTTATCAATAATAATCTTCTTACCAAATTTCAGTCTGGCTTCATTCGAAAAGACTCAACAGTATATCAATTATTAGAAATTTATGACGATATTTTTAAAAATTTAGATAGCGGTGGAGAAATTAAAATGATATATTTTGACATAAGTCGTGCATTTGGCACAATTTGGTTGAAAGGACTCATACATAAACTTTATGCCCTTGGAATTAGAGGAAACCTTTTATATCTTTTACAATCCTACGTATAAAATCGCAGTCAATCAGTCATCAGAAACTTCAGACAAACAGTATTTATAAGCTGGCGTTCCACAGGGGTCTGTCTTGGGTCCTCTTTTAATTTTAATATACATAAACAATATTACTGAAAACATTAATACCAACATTCGTCTCTTCGCTGACGACACATCGCTTTATCTTGGCATAGATGATCAGACACTTTGTCGTGAAACATTAAATTTAGATATTGAATCGATTTATCAATGGTCTCTGAAATGGAAAATTATTTTTAACCCTCTGAAAACAAAATGTATGACTTTTTCACGAAAACTAAAACCCTCCAATTTTACTTTAAATTTTAATAATAACATTTTTAGAAGATTCAGACAAACACAAACACCTTGGTGTAATTTTAAGTAAAGATTGTTCTTGGACAGCTCATATTAATTACCTAGTTTCTAAAACATCTAAATTGATAAGCCTCAAATATCGAATTTCTAGAAAATCATTAGAAACTTTATACAAACATTTTATTCTTCCGGTACGTATATGATTACGCTGACGTTCTTTGGAATAATTGCAGCCTTCAAGATTCCTCGAAATTTCTTTCACCATCTATACTATATGTATTATACTGTAATATTTATTCATATTTGCTTAACAATTTGTAATGTTATACAGCCGAGACGGATTTATATAATAAGCCCCGCTTGTTTCTGAATCGGTTGTATAATTTTGAGAAATAAATATTGTTTAAATTAAATCAATTCTATTTTCAAAAATTTATTAAGGGAGGACCTTTTCAGACACTCCATGCACTGATGCACATCCCGGATGTGAAGTTTGAATCTCAAACTTGACAATTGTCACCCCATTAACAGACTGGCTTGTTAGATTCAATATCTAGATGTAAAGAGCACTGCTCGTTTTTATGGTTTAAATTGAACCCAGATGTGCAAAAACAACTTTGCTGGAATATCTTAGGTTGAACAGTTTACAATCAAAATAATGATGTCAGAGACAAACTGATTCTGAAGAAGTGAGCATTTTGAAAGCTTGTGTCACATAAAAACAAATTCCAATCTATGGTTCATTCAATTAGACAATAAAAAATGTAGCCCAAATTGTTACATTGCTATAAAATTATTAAAGTTGGCATTATCATTGATATTATCAATTCATCTGGTAGCCATAATAATTGACAGCATTGTTTACCTCAATTTCTCAAATTGTACATAGTACTTAATAATCACTTAAACATTTATAGAATGTCACAATGCTATTGTTCACAGTTATTGGAGCATTCTAGTTATGTACTATAATCTATTTTATATTACTGTCATAGCCAGTTTATTTCATTGCCTAAGAGGCGCATGTATATTTTATTAAATAGAAATGTACTCTACAATGTCCAAATGTATGAATTCATTCTTGTTGAAAGTGTTGTTCACTGCACCTTATTATGTATAACAAATCTATGTCCTTGATTGTTTTGGTTTCAGCAGTTACTAGCTTTGGTTTTGATACAATTCAGGTTATGTGGAGAAAGAATCTTCATGTTTTCTCCAACATAATTTAGTATTTGAGATATCATTATAAGATCTTTTGTAATTAACTGTAAAAATTTTCCACAAGATTTTTTACCTAAGCACCTCTAACGATTAAAAACTATGTGATAGTGACCAAAATAAATGTGCAAATCTTTGTTTACTGTAATATTTTTTTATTGACCTAAGACTTCAAATAAGGCAAATAATTCTTTGCATCAAATTTGTTTATAAAAAGAAGGAAAAAATCTGCAGTTTTGATCTGCACTATAATTTTATTTAAATTAATATAGTTTAATTTAATCTATTCCATCTGAGAGGCACTGTAATAAATTGATGGCAGTGGTTAATGATAAAATTGGTTATTTAATCTAATACATTTAGGTATTACATTCATAGTTATGACCTCAATTACTATACAATAACAGTGATAATTCCTAACCATGTTTTATAAAATGACCCAATAAAATAGTTGTATGATAGAAAGCTAGGTAGAAATCAATGAATTGATTAAGTCTACTATAGGACAGGTTGAAGGTAAAATTCTTAACATATTTTATCTAGCTATACTAATCAATATTGAAGATCTTGGTGTGGGCTTTCACGTTAATTACAAATAAGATTGAGACTATCTTTCTTGTACTACTGCCATTAAACAATTATAACTTAGTCCAAGAATGGACAGAGATAAAAGGTGAAAGTGAAACAGAATGGCTGAAAGTCAGAAAGTGACCTACAATTAATCAATTTATAAAACCTGAAAGACAGTGGGGGAGCATTGGAGAGTATGCGTTCTTGTTTATCTAGGGATCATAGATGATGCTTTCTGATTTTTTGACCCAGTTTCTCCTAAAATGGAAAAGTGTCTTGTTATAACTTGTATTATTTTGGGGAGGGATTTCTGGTTGGAACCCCAATTCTTTCTAAACTTGATGACATTATAACACACACATTGCTGAAAAGTTTTGAATAATTGTGAGGTAACAAATAAATTTCAATTCAGCAACCACATTGATAAAGGGTTAGGCTTGGCTAATTCTTTTTTGGGAATTCAATATTGCTCTGACTTATAATAGACTATAGATAAAACTCTTCATTTAAATAATATATCCTTACTCTACTTATAATAATAATAGAAGGCAATATTTTTTATTTGTTTAGACCTAAAAAGTATGTCACACAAGATTTTGGCTTGGCAGATAGCCACAATGAATGACATAAATAGTAAAATAGTTTGGCTATTTGCCACTATCTCAAAGTAAACATTATACTTCATATTTATCATTAAAAATATTGAGGAACTAAATAAATTGGTTGAAATCAAATCTATAAGTATCCTAATTATTTGAATCTTGTTTTTGATAAATAAATAACATAGGCTACTCTGTAGATATACTCTGAAAGGGGCATTCAGATGTCAGGCATTTGTCTCATTTAATAAATTATATTATTATATTATAAGATTTTTGTCGAGGGAGATCTCAGGCAGTAGGCACTCCATGCCTTTTTGAGCAAAGTGAAAAATACAAGCAAACAAATTTATTTTTATCCAACATAGATAAAAAGTAAAGGATCATGGTATCTTTCTAGACCTCGTTAAGTATGCGTATATATTATATATTTCAGGGAGGAGGTTACACTAGTGAAACTACAACTACAGTAGTTAATAATGGTGATGAATTAAATAATTCCTTTCTCAATCTATTAAATAAGTCATTATTTGATAACTCTACAGGTAGGTATCAATCTTTATAAGGAAATTTAACTTCTCAAACTTGGCCAATAAGAATATTCATCAGTGGACTTACCTGGTGTCATACACAGAATCCCTGTATAGTTCGATAAATCCATTATACAACGTAATTATAACATTTTCAATAATTACATAGTTTTATGAATTTATCAGATGATAGAGGGATTCTGTTGTATTGTTATGGCAATTAGTAGGTTCACTGATGAATATACACTCTTATTCACCAAGTTTGTCTAAATTTTAAGTTCATTCTAAGATGTAGTATTTCTTTTTTAAGGCAAATGTTGTTCAGCAAAGTAGATACTTGCACCTTGCAGCTTAACCTGAAAATCCTGGAGCGTGTTGGAGTTTTATTCCACTGTAGTTCAAGTTGGATTGTGTAAACAATTATTCCAAAAAATATGTAGATGTATATATATAGTTGATTTCGTTGTAGGGTCAATTTCATCATAAAATCTAGAAATAATCTCAAAATATCTTTCTTGAAATATTATCTATTAAATTTCCATAAAAACTGGATTGTATGTAGCCTATCTAATTTAAAAAAGAGAAAGAATTTTTACACAAATCTTGTTACTTAAAACTTTTTTAAAACATTTTCCGTCATTAACTGGCATACCTGGAGGTTCACATCAAAATAATCATTGAGCCGAAACAATATCATAGAGCCAAGTCTTTTAAATAACTAATCCTTAGTGTTTGGTTCATTGACTAAGAACATAGAATAATATATTGTACAGTCTAGATCAATAATATCATTCATATACCAGGCCTGTCTTTATATTGTACTAGCCTCAAGGATACACTGCTCTTGTTTGATTGATATCAATGATTGATTGAGTCTGGGAATTTACTGCCCTGAAAATATTACTCAAGGAGTGCTAGATGTCTTTTATATCTGGAATGAGCATCAATGATATTTACATGTATGATATTGTATACATAATTGATACTGACATTTTCATAGCTCATGATTCTTTCTGGCACACCTGATGTCTTCTTGTGACTAGGTTTGTCAGCTGGACTTCTTCTGTTGCTGAGGGTCCATGTAGCTGTAGTTTTAACCTATAATCTGTTATGACTTAAAGGGATTGTAAAAAGGTTTCCTAAAGTTTGTATGTGTTATCGTGGACACTGATAGCATCAATTTGTACTGAAAGCATCAATTTGTACCATTCAGATTTTCAATCAGACATCTGTGGTTTCTGCAATTCCACTGCCTTTTATGACGTCACTAATTGCAATATAAGCTGTATAGCATGAAGACTTTCCTATTATTGACGTCTTAATTTTAGTGGAATTGCAGTAACCACAGACGTCTGATTTGAAATTGGAATGGTGCAAATTGATGCTATCCGATGCACAGACAAATTTTAGAAAACCTCCTTACAATCACTTCTAAGTATTGGCAGAATAAGTGATCATAGTTTCTTAAATACATTGTCTTTGTTTCAGGGAACTTAAATGCTTTACTAAATGCAAGTCAACCTATAAATCTAACAGGTAAATCTTATTCCAATTTTTGTGATAATGAAATAGCAATTTCTTAGAATAGAGAAAAAATACATAAGACACTAAATGCTATTAGTTATAGTGCTTCTTTTCAGCTGCAATTAAAAAAAAAATTACAATTCAGAAATCAGACACTATGATTTTAATTCTATGAAATTTTAAAATGTGATTGAAAGAATTGATTATTTTTAGGTCCAGCTTTGAGTAATTCAACTACAGAATGGTTACAGAATTTAGATACATTAAAAGAATCCATGAGAACTTCAGAATGGCAAAATATTGATATGACCCAATTTCAAGGTATTTCAGATCATGTCTAAATTGAGCTTGATAGAAATTAGCCTGAGTGTAAGAGCAATCTCAATGAAGTGATATTGTTGTCATGTTGCAAGTTAGATTATATATTGCCTGAACCAGTTGGGTATATGCACATTAAAGTGATACTATGTCTTAGAATGAACATAAAATTTAAGTTCTCTAAATGGTCAATATGAGTATATATTCATCAGTTAGCTTACCTGGTGTCATAAAGTTACAACAGAATCCCTCTAAAATCGGGGAAATTGGAAAATTCATAAAACTAAGTAATTATTGAAAAACGCTTAATCTTGATATTAAGCGCTTTTTAAATAGTTAATTGCATATTTATGGATAATTACCATGTTTTTTGGATTTATCAGATTATATAAGGACCCTGTTATGTTATTTATGACACCAGGTATATCTTATTCGCTAAGTTTGAAATTCTTAAATTTTATGTTTATTCTAAGACGTAGTATCACTTTAACCTAAAAATAGAAAAACTGGTCACATAAAACCAATCAGGTAATTTTTTCATTATATCAGCTTATGCTGGAAGCAGACGTTGACTTGTCATCTACCAACCAACCTTCTGCCATTACAAGTTGAGAAGGAACCATTCACAGTCTGGCCTTATGACAAGATTTTAACCTTAAACTTAATTGCATGTTAGATTAGCGAATCATTTGGTTCATACAACAAATCAGGTCTGAAAGTATGTTTGCTGTTTTTTTGTGTTATTAAATCCATTGGATCATAAAAATATTAAATATAAGACTAGCATTATATATTGTGTATGCAGTATTCTTTATTAAAAGACTTTTTTTCTATGCTTAGAAACAAGCAGGTCTTGATAATTAATAATAACAAGCATACTTTCTGACTTGATTTCTTTATTCCTTTGCTTTTGTGTGGCACCTTCATTAACCATCATACCTATACTAAATTCATTTTTAAGCTCGTTTTCTACATTTAATCATAGTAGAAGGACCTCTGACTTCTGAAAATTGAAGTATTTCAATTGAAGAATAAATTTGGCAATACAGTTTTCACAGATAACTCCATAAAACATTATTTCTGAGCCTGGACTGAGCTGAAGTACCTTAATGGGATTGTAAAGAGGTGTAGCTGGGACACTGATATCATCAATTTGCATCATTCCATTTTTCAGTCAGACATCTGTGCCTCTTTCAATTACTAAAAGTAAGCATGTTAAGACGTCACTATAGCAAATGCTGCTATTGATACATTGACAATCGAGATGAATATTTTTAAAATGTGACAGAATTGTTTCAAAGTTTTGTTATCGCGTATTTCAATAAAACAGTGAAAACTAAACAATCAGTGCACTTAATTCATATCAGCACCATCATTAACTTACTATTATTAATGATCAACATCATCATCAGTCTCAGCTATTTTTCTCCAACACTTGAGTTACATTTGACACATATTATTGCCAACTATGTTCTAGGCTTGATGGAAACTATTAAAGGGAAAGGTGAGGCTGCATTAAATGACCCAGAAGTTATTGACTTAGCTTCGTCGCTTAGTACTTTCTTCAACCAATCAGGACTTGTGTTACATAGCAACAGTCCTCTCACAGCTACTGATACTCTTTTATCTGGTTAGTACCTATAATAAGGCAAACTAAATGGTAGACCCTTTTGGAATTCCTGATAAACATGGAGAGTCTAAAGTTAACCTTGATAAATTTTAAAGATATTAGAAGTAAATCCAAGAGCTTGATCTTGAAATATCTTGAGAAAACAGAGAGATAACCTTGAGAAAACGCAGATATAATCATGAGAAAACCTAAAGATAATCATGAGATTCCTATAGATAATCATGAGAAACTTGGAGATAATCTTGAGCAACCTGGAGGTAATCATGAGAAACCTAGAAATAATCATGAGATTCCTAGAAATAATCTTGAGCAACCTAGAGATTATCATGGGCAACCTAGAGATAATCATGTGATTCCTAGAAATAATCATGAGAATCATAGAGATAATCATGAGAATCATAGAGATAATCTTGAGAATCATAGAGAGAATCATAGAGATAATCTTGAGAAAATGAAGAGATTATTTGGGAAAAAATTAGAGAAAGTCATAAGAAAACTTGTAGATAATCTCGATTAAAGCATTCGGAAAAATTATGTAGTCAGAGTTATGTATATTAAATCTAGAAAGAAAAGACAATATTTGTGAAGAAATTATAACTGTATAATGAATATTGTTACACTTTTGATTTTAAGTCTACTGTTGTATGTATTATGATAATAATTCTTGAAGGGTCTACCATAATGATAAAAAAAAATCTATAGATTTATAAGGGTAAAGGATTTTTATAACTCCGGGTTAAGGCTACATAATGAAGGTGTCATCCATTTTGCATGGCTTTTTAATTAGGATTTTAATCCCCTTTAATTCTACATTATGTTGAATGTTACCCGTTATCTTTGCTCAATGATTATTTTAGATGTATCTTTGTCTGGGATAAAGGAATCTGTAATAGCTCTCTATGTGGGTATTCTTAAACATGATCTATCCAATTTGAGAAAAGAAATAACTGAAAATTGCATGATGTATCGAATGCTTAGGTCTGATAGTTTATGAGTAGACTATGTCTGAAAGGAAATAATTTGATGTGCTGATACAGTTGCAATATTATGTTATGTTCAGCCAATCAATTGTAAGAGAATCTGTATATGATTATTTTGAGTTCGGATTTTTCAGCAAATCCCTTGAAAATATATAGATCTTATGCATGTTAATGTTAACAAGTAGATTTAATGTCAGCTTTCCTTTTCATATGCTCATATTATAATATGGCTGAATGTTGTCACCCCTGTCCCCCCCATATAAAAATACAGAATATTGCTTATGATCTGATCTTGATTTAAACTTACACATTTCTTGATCTTTGTTGAAAAACTCCCAAAATTGAGCTTTGAAAATAAGCTTCATAAAAAATGGTGGTTTACAGTTTTAATCCTTTTCTAGAGGAAACTTGATCCCTATTCAGATCTTAGTTCTCAGTTGTGGGTCATAGATCACGATTTCAAGTGAAACATGATTTTTTTGTCAGATCAGAATAAACTTGATTGATCTAGAGAAACCTGAGACCTATATTGCAAAGAATCTGCAACTGCAATTTAATTCAAAATTCTACAATAAAATTGCAGTGTTTGAATGTGTACTTTTGCATGAATTTCAGGCAGTGGCTCAATGAATAGGCTTATATTGCATGAAATAGATAGGTACTTTTTATGTGACCTGTTTTTATCTTTTGTTGATGATAAAAGAATGCATGAAATTTTAGTTTTTTTAAACTTGATAATTTAGGTGCAGGTAGTAATTTCTGTAACAGTTCTGGTTCCTTACAAGGTCCTCTTGGTGTCGGTGATCATACTACATTAACAGCTGTCAGTCCTCATTCTCAGGTAATATAACTCTACAGTAAATTAGTCTACTCACTCCTGATATTATATTCTTCTCATCCAAAAATGTAAACAACAGCAGTCCATCAGTAGTTATCAATAAAATGTAGGTTTAGTCTATATGGTTTCTTTTTACTATTTATTCTGCCTGAAAAAAAATGGGACTACTTAGGTTTATGTTTTGAATGAGCAGAAATGTCTTTGCTCGACTATACTATCTTCATTACAATAAGTGTACTTACCCAGTAATTGTTTTGTGGTTTTTATACTGATGATTTGTCTTTTGGTTCCGAAACAATTTGGTCCCTGTCATAGTTTAATTCTGTAAAGACTTTATAGTTTAAGACTGGATAGTTTTAAATATGTGCTGTCTATTCCTATTAAATTTACAACTGGCCAATTATAACTTCAATCAGGTCTAATATCTTGATGCCCAGAAACAACTTTAACAATGTATCAGGGCTATTGACTTGGCTGTATTTTTTGGACATCTTTATATATATATTTATGGCAAGGAACGGATGTATATATTTGTTGTATGTATTGTATTTTAGAGTGAATCTGATAGTTATTCGTCTGTAAGTACTGCTGTATCGGCTGCTGCTGGAGCTACCACACATTATCATCATGGTGAGGAAATAGAAGATGATGACTTTAATTGGGATAAATTATTATAGTTTTCATCATTATCACAATACAATTTCATTCTAGATTAGTAATATAATAATCAAAATTCATTATATATAAGGCATATTCATGAACTTATTGTCCAAGACTATTGCAATCTTAAAGACCTACTATTTAAATCAAATTAATTTTGAATAGGCTCAAAATGGTGATCTATGCTACTATTATTTTACATACTAACTTCAAATTATCTTTGTAATGATCTGATTTGATATGAAGGTTTTGTTGCTAAAAAGGAGAAGATTTACATTATGATTGTTTAAGATATATGCCGGAGTCACATAGAACTTTATCCTTCCAATTTAGAACTTAGATTGTAGCATATGATTGATAAGATTAAAATTTATTTGACCAGTAATATATGGTTTACAAAGGTGTCCAGTAATAAAAAAACTTCATTCAATAACCAAAATATTTGTTATGTTCACATTGATGACAAAGATTTGAAGGTAAAAATTTTGATGGACACATTATTAATTGCGTATTGACAACTTTTTCAATTTGATTGCTATAAGGTTTTCTTTCATTTTGTGTGTGAAATAATATCAGAAATTCATCTCTGGAGGTAGACATAAATATATTAGACCTTCAATTCCACATCAACAAAACCATGAAACTTGTGTAAATTTGTTCCAAGTTTAGAATGATGCATTTTGAGAATTTAGATGGCACTTTAGTGCAATCAATCTGATCTGTGCTGAAGATATTATTTGTAGATCTAATATCAAACATCTCAGATTGGTCCAAAATGAATTTATAAATGCCTTTTTTCAATCCCTTCAAAAGTTATTATGACTATAACATTTCATGATATATTTGGAGTGCTGTGTGCGGTATTCTGAGTTTAACAGGATATTTTAATATAAAATTAAACAATAACCACTAAACACTTTACATAGCATCTTCTATGGTTTGAAATTAACTGAAGTTTCAAAATATGTACAGAACATATATCTTCTATTTTCTTAATGCTGAATTCTTTCATATGCAAACTTACTCGAAACCAGTTGCAAAGATAGGTTAAAGAATGAGTATTTATTCCATATTGAAATTCCCTCCAATTATATATAAAACCATTCCATTTTATTGTTTGTTATGTGATGATATTTTTAATTTATTACTTTGATTTGTTTGTTGAGTATTTGTTTACCTCTTATTAATATTGGTTTGATTTTGCTTCAAACATCAACATTCCAACTGCAAAATTTTTCTAGAAAATGCATTTTGATAAAATAAGATCATTTTATTCATATTCATTATCAAGATAATGGACCGAACAAACTGTTACCATTTTCACTGTCCAGT
The DNA here is from genome assembly GCF_000327385.1 of Lottia gigantea. Taxonomy (NCBI): domain Eukaryota; kingdom Metazoa; phylum Mollusca; class Gastropoda; family Lottiidae; genus Lottia; species Lottia gigantea. The sequence goes on from NW_008709379.1 coordinate 4,853,403, forward strand.
TATTTATGACGTCCACCATTTGTAGATTATCATTCATCCTATGCCATGGTTTGACAATATCTGCTGCTTGGATTGTAACGTTTGGTCACTTGTGCAGTACACAACATTCATATAAGACCTTTCTGTGTTTTTAATATTGGTTTAACCTGCAAAAAATTACCTTTGTCTTGAGATGGAGAAGAGGTTTGGATGTTAGTTTATATTAAGTCATGCTTAAGTTATGTCAGTCAAACCTATTTTTATATTGGATTGTTTTATTTAGATGGATAATCTCCTGTTCAGATAGCAGGAAATGGTCTACTGAGCAACCCTTGACTTGAAGAAGTCATCTGCAGAAGTCCATTAAAGAAATCAAGGGTGTTGATTGTTTCTTTTTTGTTATTGTCTTTAAAACTGCTTGAAAATTGTCCCAGTGTAGAGAAGGTCTATTTATTATACTAAATATAGGAGTGTATATTTCATTCTGTATATAATATATAACTATGTGTTCCGTCCAATTCCTTTTGTGACCTCAACAGAATATTTTAGTATAAAATTCACTCTGAGATAGTTTATATTTTATATTTGATATAGGATTATCTTAGCTTGTCAACAATGATATTATTAGTTCAATATTACCCTTTCGCACTGTGTTTGAATTTTGAGAGCGTGTTTTATAACCCTAGATCTGCTTTATAGAACATGCGTTGGTAAAGAATTGCATTAATGTCATAAAATGTTTTCATTTCTAAAGGTAATGTATATTACCATGGAATTCAATCTATATTGAAGAGAGACAGCTAGTGCTGGACAATATTGTCTATTTTCAGTATGATATTATTTTGAAAAAGTATCATTGAAAAGAGTTCTAGAGGGTGCTATTAAATGAAAATTACTGCTGTTCTATAAAAATTATTCATGAATGCATAAATGAAACTTTATTTACCATATTCAGTGAATTTTACTATATTCACATGAACATATGGTTGTTCTGTTTCATTATATTGTTGATTTCATGTTTGAAGATTTTAGTAGTATCCCAGTTTTGACGATTTTTGAGTTAATTCAGAATAAATATAATATATTTGTACTGGTAATATCTTGCCATGTCCTAGCTAAATATGATCAACAAGAATTGAATTCAATTGGAAATAGGAAATGCATTTTGAACTGTTTAACAGTCCTATGTTTTTGTATATAGTAAATTAACTGTGCCATTATCATCCTTTCTGTTCTTTTTATCTGTAAATAGTTTTAACAGAGTATTTATTATATTTATTTATTGTTATCTGTTGGCAAGTTTTTAGATCTGGAATCAAACATCTGCTTTTGTATAATGATTGAAATGGAGACATAGAAATATATCAGATTTTACATTTTATGTTTAAAATTAGATATATACTTTAAATTTTAATCCAGTTGACTTGGAGCTTAATCTTATAAAACATATTTAAGCACAGCAGCACTTTTTAACTGTTCTATTGAATGGTTAATTTTTTCATGAAAACAAATTGCTTCATCTGTAATTTATTTAAAAGTTTTTACGTTTGAAAATTGTTGCTGGACAATAGTCAACTATATTCACTAAATTTTGATATTCTTCAATGTTTTCAAACCAATATAAAAACACCAGTTTCTTTGTGTACTTGTTTTGTTTTTTAAATTAGTAAGTATGAATATTACTTTTTAAAATCTGGTTGATTTTAGCAGCACTATATGTAGTATATAATTGCACTGACATTTTTCTATTTGTGTTCACCTCATGTACCTGTATATATATATAAACTAATTTAGTAATCATCTTTTGTACATAAACACTCATAATATACAAGTAAACACTCAAAATAAAACCAGTTTAAAAAAATTGTTTTTAGGGCAGTTTTATTGCTTTGTCACCATTTTTGTTAGAGTTTGAGTTCTAATTTAAGAAAAGATCACTTGAATGTCTTACTTCAAGGACAATTTTTAATATTCATATTTTCAGTCTACGGACCAATTGTTTAAATATATATTTTACTTTGGTTTTTAACAAGAAAAATTTGGTCCTTTAAAATCATCATTTAACTGTTAAATGCAGTTTATATTGCTGTTAACATAACAAAGATTGGTTTTAAAGGTACTTAAGGTCTTTAAGACCACTTGATTTTGCCGTAAAATAATTTGTCATGTGCAAAATTATTATAATAGGAATTTATTGTAGACTAATAGCAGTATGAATTGAACTTGAACATATTCATTACTTTATATAGACACAGCTTTATGGAACAACAATCACTGGTTAAAGTTTTATGCAACGTTTCGACGTGTTTCCCACGTCGTCCTCAGGCTGTGTCTATATATCGTACTCACAATTGCTAAATGCCATTCAAAGACTATATTCATTACTTGTTGTAAAATATACATTAGTTTATGTCAATTCTGATTCTGGAGATTCTGAATACCAATCGATCTCATTGATATTTTACTGTTGAATGTAACTTTATAAGGATTGTTCTGAACCAACAAGAAGCCTTAATTGTATGTACATGTATAATTATTTTACAAGACTCAAAACCAAATTCTTTGAAACCGTCCTTCAGTCTATTCTGGATTATTCATATTAATTTGTTATTTGCCTTTGCTTATTTTTCCGTCCATATCAAAGTAGCTCTTTGAGACTAATTCTAATACAATGTAGTTTTCATTTAGAGTGCAATATTCGTAACTCAAATTAAAACAATTACAAATTTATTTATGTAATATTTTGGAATCAATATGGCCATACAATAATTGTTGCATAATTTTTGCTCTGCTTGTTAAGGTGGTAATTTTAGGGGTATAATTTTATCAAAATAGCTAAGTCTATGATTAATTTTCATGGATTATTCAAATCTATCACAAGTATTTAAGGTTGTTTGTTGCATTAAGTGAACAAATCAGCATTTAATAACATATTAGTTTTGCTGTTTTTATTGTAAGTATTGTCTGAGCAAAGTGAAAAGTTTTTCCATTATTTTTATGAGAATTGAAATAGTAGCCTCAAAATAGTACTGCTAGTATAAATATAAGCATGAGCACAGATTATGTTTTCAAAATTTGTTTTTACAGAGAAGAATTTTCAGTCAAAATATAGGACCTTTTTGGTTTAGAATTGCTAAGAGGAAAATGTGTTTCCTCTTCAATGTAAAATTACAAAAATTTATATTTTTATCAACGCAAAGACCTTCCGAGACTAACAGTACCAGTTTGAGGCTGATATTACAACTTTTTTTTTTAAATATTGAAAAAATTAAAAAAAACTATTTGCTTTGCTCAGATGATAGCCTTTGATCATTAGTCCAATACCTTTTTGTGTACCACTCACATGGCTCAAACAGAATTAAAAGAAAATAAAATGTTTTCTTGTTGTGCAAGTCCCAGCTATTAGAAATAAACTTACAATTCAAAACAGCAATGGAATTTGTTTTTTATACGCCCACATTATAATGTGGACGTATATTGTCGTCACTCATGTCGGTCCATCGGTCCGTCTGTCCACAATTGGCTTGTGAACGAGATAGACTACCGTTTTCATCTGATTATAATGAAATTTGGTGTGATCATTTATATTGATGAGATATTGGACAAGTTCGATATTCATGATTTTGTGATGAATGGTTTCTGAGTTATTGCCCTTAACTAAGCCAAAACGGGTCAAAATTGGCTTGTGAACGCGATAGAGACTACAGTATTCATCTGATTTGAATGAAATTTAGTGTGATCATTTATATTGATGAGATCTTGGACAAGTTCGATATTCATGATTTTGTGATGAATGGTTTCTGAGTTATTGCCCTTAACATAGCCAAAATGCATCAAAATTGGCTTGTGAACGCAATAGAGACTACAGTTTTCATCTGATTTGCATGAAATTTGGTGTGATCATTTATATTGATGAGATCTTGGACAAGTTCGATATTCATGATTTTTCGATGAACGGTTTTTGAGTTATTGCCCTTGACTTAGCCTAATCAAATTGAAATTGGCTTGTGAACGCAATAGAAACTACAGTTTTCATCTGATTCGAATGAAATTTGGTATGATCATTTATATTGATGAGATCTTGGACAAGTTTGATATACACAATTTTTGGATGAACGGTTTTTGAGTTATTGCCCTTGACTTAGCCCAAACGAATTGAAATTGGCTTGTGAACGCAATAGAGACTACAGTTGTCATCTGATTCGAATGAAATTTGGTGTGATCATTTATATATTGATGAGACTTTGGACAAGATATTCTTTATTTTTAGTTGGACGGTTTTTATACGCCCACATATAATGTGGTCGTATATTGTCGTCACCTCAGTCCGTCCACAATTGGCTTGTTATCTGATTTTAATGAAATTTGGTGTGTTCATTTATATTAATGAATTCTTGGACAAGTTCAAATTTGATGATCTTTCGATGAACGGAATTTGAGTTATTTCCCTTGACTCAAAACGCATCAAAATTTGTTGGCTTGTTAATAGTTTATGTCAGAATTTTATTGAATATTGAGTGTTTGATTAAATCAACTATATCTTGCACAAATGAGATTTTTGGTATGATTTGACAAAGACTGGTGACCGTCCTTGATATACTGAAAATGTATCAGGAAATTGGGCGTATCTTGCTAGGGAACCACTTGTATCATTTAAATGGAATTCAGAATGGCTGCCAACTGAACTGTTTTGTGATTAGATGAGGTTGGTTGATTGGTGGCAGTGGAGGAGCCAGAGGGAAGGCAGTCGTCCCCTGTCGCATGTTTTTCAGGCAAAAGACCTCATAACTATGTTAGAAATTCAGGCAATCTCAGATATTTCGCCCACTCTCCCCCTACAGTTTTCATTTGATTTAAATTCCAATTCTAATGAGATTCTGGCAGAGTAAATCAGGTATAAAACAAAGCGATTATGGTGTGGAAATTTTAATATAATACACAAGATCTAGCATGATGACAAAATGATTTAACAATTTACATTTAAATAAACAATTCAATGATCTTCATAGAATTTAGGTAGTTGATTTCCTGTCAATGTAATTCTCTCTACACCATCTTTTGTTATAGCTGCTAATCTTATTATACCTCCACTAGAGCCATCTCTATTGATAGCTAATGATAGAGCTGAAATATATATATTTTACAAAATTAGAACATACATACAGACAACATCAGTAAAATTACACATGTATGGAACATAGTGCATGACACAATTCTTGTATTCTACACAAAACAGCAGAATTTAGTCAAAACTTATTCTCATTTTCGTTAACATTGCAAAATCATAACATTCACTTTTACCTCTGTTTTAGATTATGATGTTATTCAAAATATGCAATGTAAATTTGTCAGCTAAATCCACTGTGAAAATATAAAACAAAATTCAGAATCAATTCATTTTACATTCTTCATATTTCAATTGAACTCTTTATTACTTACCATTAGCAACAAACGGTAAACATTCCTCTTTAGACATTTTTGGTTTGAATTGAGAATCAACATAACCATATAGATAGGTACTACCAGACCCTCCAATAGCAAACGGTTGTCTTACAACCATACCACCTAATGGTACAGCAAAAACCTGAAGGAAAATCAAAATATTATACTGTAATATAAACCAATTGGATTCTTTAGTGTTATCTGTCTCTCAAGAGCAAAATAGTAAATAATTAATACACTTCAAAGTAGTAGAGGTTGTGTGCTCAAACCATATTGAACAACAAGAGGCAATAGCTACTTGAACATGAACTTTTAATCTTTTCTGTTGTCTCTCAAGTGAAACATCGTTTATTTTGTTAAGTGATGAGGTTTTGTGTACAAACCCTATCAAGCTGAAAGCCAAATAATTTCCTAATCAGCTATGCTATCCACTTGTATAAGCTATTTTAAAAAAGCAAATGATATACCTGTCCTCCCTCCTTCTTATCCCATCCTGCCACAATAATACCGGCTGATATATTATCTCTATGATCATAACATAATTCTCTGAAGGTATGAGCTGCTGTGTGAACCAATGGCTCCTCACCCATTTCCATCCTAAAATATAAAAATATATTGTTGCAAAAAACAAATTAATCAGTAATAGAATACTATAAAAAAAAAAACTCTTTTAATTTTTTTTACTGAGCACTTCTTGTGATTTTCAGTGAGAAGACTAACAAGGCTGATCAAAAGATATAGAACAATTGAGTCATGAAGCCAGTAATCCACTAATAATGGATAATTGCTTGGACTGGTTTGTAATACTATCTTATATACTAGGTACCGGTACATTAGAATAAAGCTGACTGCGCATGCTGAAGCTATGTATTGTTCCAGGATGCATACAAATATCTTTACTCAACTATTCTTAATCATAGAAATTACTATTTAATAAAACTCAGAATAAACTGACAGCCACTGTTTATTTTACATTTTTTTCTCAGGATTTATACACTCATCAATACTTACTCATAGAAATTCAGTTGATATTTAACAATATCTGCTACAGCCTGGGTATCAGCTGCAGAACCTGACCTACAGCAATATATCTTATCTGTTACTTTCGTCAATTTATCTGTCACTCTGTTGGCTATGTAAGCTCTGAAAACAAAACAAAAATGACCTTTATATTTTAATTTAACGTATACAGTAGTTGTTGCAAGATGCAAATTATTATGCATCATGCAGAAAAAGACTTTCTGGAACAGATAAAAAAAAATTCTAAGAAATATGGAAAAATATTATTTTGATGCCATTTTTCACCATTTACAAATCAAATTAGCTATTACAAACCCTGAAGTTGTTCTTGAATCAGCACCTATTACCACACCACCGTCAAACTCTACTGCAGCAATAGTTGTCTACCAATAAAAAGTAAATAAAACATGATAATCAAAAAATATCCTATTCAGTATCAATTCAACTCTCTGTCCTCTCTAGGATATTATAAAACATGTCACTGACAATGCATGTTGTAAGTAAAAATAAAAGTAAATGCAAATTCTTTCTTCAGCCACTTATTTCACTTCAAATATAAGCGGTGAACGCAAATCATACCATAAGAGACGTGACGAATCTAACCTGCTAAAATTATTTACTTACACCAGTTGTTAGCTCTGTTTTTAACCAAAATGGGGTTAAATTCGACATAAAAGCTGGTTCCATATTTTGTTGTATCATGCTTGTCGCCATCTTGATTATTTACTTTGAGAAACGACCGAAGGGAGGCAACTCTGTTTTATGAAAGCAGTAATGAAATCAGACTACAAATAAAAACGATATTTGCAATAATAATCGTTTCAAATTACATAGTCTTAGTCTTACATGTATAATCAAGAAATTAGTACCTATAGTGACTATAGATGTTTATAGTGAATGCTCTCCTGCACAGTATTAACTGGTAGTACTAATGTATTAATAATAATACTGTAAAGAAAAACACATAGTCTTGCATGTATAATCTACAAATAAGTATCTATAGTTATTAGATGAACTTTATAAACAATTTAGAACACCAACCTTAATTGGGGAGATGATTTTCTGCACTGCATATACTGCTAAGGCCCTATCGTCTCTATTAGCCTAACCAGGTGGAGAAGTAGGACGTATAGGTCTACTACATCATTTCAATTGCACAGCCTGGAGCAGAAAAATAGCCTAGGAAGTAAAATTCCTTTATTTTATTTTCCAGTTACTTTAAGGAAGGGCATGGTGTTATGTAGCCAATTCCATAATTTGGAACACATGATTTTACTACTTCACATACATGGGACTTTAGTGTATATACATAGTGCAAAGCCTTGGACCCCGTTAGTTGAACCTTTACGTTGCCTACTATTAGACAAAGTGATATGATCCAGTAAATCATTTCAATTGTTCGGTATTCTAAAGACGTATACGGGGATATATTTATAGTTAACTAACAGCAAGGTTGTCCATTTTCAAAATTGTATAAAAGTTATGTGCTATCTTCTGTTTATGATCAAGTATGACTCTTGTGTTTCTGACATTCGTGACGGAAAAGTTAAATGTGGTCTAGGTCAAAACGAACTTAAGCTCAGAGATTAAAGGGAAATAACTATGTATAAATCAATAAGGTTCTGTCATCTTCTGACTCAAGTACCAAAAATACATGGTCTTCCAAAATGCGTAGATTCATTAATTAAACGACTTATTTGTCAGAATTAGTCGGGGATCAGGTTGACCCTGAGCTTCTTCAAAATCTCTATAAAAACAGGCTTCCTCAATCTTGTATCATCACAACAGAGGCCTTCAAAGTTTACAAAGTTTCCATGCTTTTCAATTTCGCCAGATTTCGTAATTTCTAATAATAGTTTGATGTAAATACCAATTTCCATTTGCGTTGGTTATTCGAGGAAGAAGGATCTGGAGATATGTCTTTTCTGATGAAATAGTGTGACACGACCTTGCAACAGATGATATCCTTGTTGGATAGCCTGCATGATAAATGACAAATAGCCTAATTGGGCTCTATACACTAGTGTTATTCGTTGAACTTGGATTGGTAATTAACGCAGTGAGTAGAAACATTTCAATATATAGGAATTTAAATCGCAGCTCATAAGAGAACAATGAGTCACCGTATGTAAACTATTTTAGTTTGTGTAACTTATTCGACTTAGCCTAAATATTTCTGCAAAGAATGTTAAAAATTTTCCAACCTTGCGCAAGTACTTACTAAGTTTTTATGGTTTTTGTTTTTAAGACAGCCAGAGACAGCCAATATTCTTGCACAACTCTGAGAAGATGTCTAAATGTAGCGAAATTGTGAAATTCTGGCCTATAGGCTACAACAGTAATAGATTGCATTAGTTAAACTTCACAGAAGGAATGTACAAATCTTCTCCAACATAATTTGATTGGGTTTTTTTTTAGCACACAGTGTGAAGCATGATGTACATCGGTTGAAATGAAATCATTTCTACAGTGAGATATGTCTATAAAAACGTGATCATAATTATTTGTTGTTTGATGAAAAAAAATTAATATAATTGAGTTACTTCCCGTGGTGTAGAATTCAGTCAGACTGGTAAAACTGTTAAAAGACCAGTATTACATTATATACAATGATTGCTACTTTTGATACTTTTTCTGCCTATCAGGTGGGAAAAAATGGAAATATATCATTATACCTGAAGAATACGATCCCAAATGGGCTATGTGGGTCATTGCATGTAACACTTGACCTTGTGAAGATTTTCCTGGCTTTTTCCCCGAAAATTAACAGATATGAACGTCCGTTTTCTCCATCAATTTCGTAATTTTGAAGATTTTAGAGACACTAACAAATTGCATTTCATAGTTATAACAGAGGTATGCTTTAATAAGTAACAGAGGTGCCCTTCCATCCTTTCGTAATTTTGAAGATTTTAGAGACACGTATTTCATCGCAACGACTTTGTCATTAGTGTTGGGTGTTATAGAAGATACTGTCCTATAGAAGCACTGACCAAGTCCACAAGAAGAGATGCTTACTTCTTTTCTTTTCATTTTTATCAATTTGAGTAGTAAAGATTAAATTGGAACAAGATGGACTTTGCTTCGTGCAAAGAGAAATTAAAACAATGTAAATTTTTAGAAAGACTGAAATTATACAATGCTAACAAATAATACAAAGATATCTTAGACACATAAAATGCAAGTGTTAGAGAGTTTATAATGGACAAGCAAATTACTTCGATTTTTTCTCTTTTAAAAGCAGTAACCAAATTTTTAGATTTCTCTATTATTTGTCAGTGATTAGCCTTGTTCCAGATTCACAATCACATTCGTTATGATGACCATTATCTTGTCTAGCCCACTCACTCCCGCGCTATAAAAGTCTTTTTGACCGAATCTGTAATGACCCGCCTACAGTCAATATTCGTCTGGTAGATAAAGACTACACAAACTCATTCATAAAGCTTGAACTAAAAATAGACATTGGTCATAGTCAATCACGAGGTTCCTCGTGTTAGTACCGTATACCACGTGGGGCCTATGGTACCATTTCTATTATTGTTTATCATTGTTTATATTGATATACTCGAAAGTAATTGTTGTGTCATTGTCATTTTTTTTTTACATAACAGAGACGTTGTTATAGATAATAGTATGAAGGTAGGCCTATAATTATATGTCTATATTTTGACAACTTTTTAAATCCGGGGCGTTCTTTTTTGATATTCCATACAAACTGCCTTTAAACTAATCCACCAATTTTTACTATTGTGTATTCTTACTAAAACTAATATTATGTAGGCCTAATGATCCACGTAAATTACAACTATAAAATTTTCTTCGTAGTTGAGATTTCACAGATTTTGCCGTGCCCACCCAGTTATTTGATATATCGTCTAATCGCTTTAGATATGTCGACATGCCATGAAAGTAATTAATATTTTCAACCATTTATAATACATTTTGTAACATATTTGAGTAGGAGGGCATGACCGATTAAAGTTATATTGGCTTCTTTTTTTTTTTGACCGTGTAATTATGGTTATAAAGCAGATGATAGTTTAAATAGACCGTATATTCTAGTAAATTCGAGTGATATGCGTCATTTGGGATGGTTGTATAATGTTTGTAATACTCTCTTAAAGTAAATTCACACTGCTTATCTTATGGATGTCGCATTGGTTGGATCTGGAATATTTAATTATGATGTCACCTAGTTATCGCGCCCTTATTGCACTTGGATATGTCGTGTACCAACGGAAATGGTCAGTAGATTCGACTGGAAGGTATGTTCTTTTAGGGTTACTCAGGGATTTTGTGTGTGGTCATATCTAGTGGTTTGGCCTATTCCTATGTGTAGTGCCATCTCTGACTTGCAGACGATTGAAAAAAAAGTTGCGACTGAAAAAATGGCGATACAGGTTATACTTCTTAAGTTATTTAAATCATGTTACAGGCGAAGGTCCGTTTGGTGGAGTAGGCTAGGTTAATATCTGTAACTCGATGAACGTGCGTTTGTATTATGAATATTATAATGACTATTAACAAGATGTTTACAAATATCAATATATTAGTATACCGGTTTGATTGATAATATCTCGTTCGTTATGTGTGAGTGACTATATCACCACATAGAGGTCTATGTTAGATACTAAGGCCCAGTGCTCTGACGTGGAGAAAAACATAATATTCGAAATTTTCCAGTTGAGCATTCTTAAACCAATCCCATACATTCTGCGAAATTACTTTACACTAGACTCATTTGCTTCTCTGATCAATCAAGACTACCGTAGGTCACGTTGACCAGCCACTTTACGCATCATTTCTGTTGAAATGTCATTGAGCAAATGTGACTTGACAATGGCGTCTAGCCACGCCCTCGCATGTCAAAAGGTCACCAGGTACGCTGTAAGCCAATCCCAAATTGATCTGACTTGCGCGAGACTAACACGTGCAATATGTTGAAAAGGTTGAATTATTTCAAAATATGGACACAGTTTTGTGAATGAAAACTTGAATGGATGAGCAAAAGTACTATATATGTCATAGTAGCAGAGATTGGGTAAGTTTAAGAATAATTTATGCCGGGTTATTTTCTGCTATTCTACTGTCACTCTGCTAGTTATTTTAACAATTGAAAAACAACATTTCTCCTTTTGAATTACATGCTAAAAATGATATTATATAAGATATGTAGTCTTATATTTAGCAACGGTTGATTTTTTATCTATATGATACGCTCTCTAGTTCTAACAAATACTAAAATGACATTATTAAAGAAATATTCTTATTATTCCATCGAACTTTCTGCAATCCAAGGTTAGGCTTCTTAGGCTATTATCTTAAAGATATTTGAAAATTTTATTTTGAATGTGTTGTTTATGAAATAACATTTTAAATTTTGTTTTTGTCTCGTAATTGACCTTGGCCTTAAAGCACGGGTCGTGATCAGCAAGTATGTCACACAAGTCCTGTTTTATAAATTGTTGTGTAATTATTTGTCTGATATAAACATGGGATATATGTAAATATTTCGTATAATCTGTAGACTATAAACGATATTAATTTGTAATTTTTCTGATATCGGTCTACTTTGATTTCCCAGATTAAATTTGTATCTGGTGTTTCGCAATAATCTACATTTAAAGAGTCATAATGTATGTTTTATTGCCTACCCCGAATATATATATCATTTAACGTCATATAACATTCTACTTTTATTAATCTTTTCTCTCTTATTTGTTATGAAGTTGATTGTCACGGCATTTTAAAAGCTTGAAAAATATTATATGAGTTAAAAAGACTTTTTTCTTTATATATAGATGAACAGGATCAAAATGTTTCATTGAAGTATAGAGTTATATTTCTATCATAAATAACTCTAGGGAAGCCAGATTTTGTTTAAAATTCAAATTTTGAAAATGCTCCCAACACCTCTCCCCACCCATTTTGGCAAAGCCATGGCATGTCACGAAACACTCGTTTTCCATGAGAGTTATATAAGTGAAGTAATAAATGTATTTCATTTCTCGATTTTCTACCTTAAAGCGTGACTTCATGTCCGGGTCTCCCGGATTTCAGCTTGTCATTTAGTTGGGTTGCCTGGTGTCAAACCAAAAGTCATTAATATTGACATAAAGGAAATCCTTTTCATAACTTTGTAAAATTTTAGGTCAGCGATCTCCTCAAAAGGTTTACTTTTAAAGGGTCAGCTTCATAAAATCAGAATTTCCGACTAATTGTGTCGTTTATGTTTTTTTTTTTTTCATATTGTAAAATCAGTTTTGGTTTGTCCATCGCTGTCAGTGGTTCTTTGTTTTGTAAGCTTCATTGAAAATAATTCTGATTTTCAAAATATTTTTACTATTATATTATATAGCCTAATGTCCTACTGTTCTTAACGATTATGATAAAATACTTCAAACTATACCCTGTAGAAATCGATGCACACTTTAATCTTTTGAATCGAGGTCAAATTAGTTGTCTGTAAGGAAAGGTATGCCCCATGCCCACCTTTGCGGAACACATGATGTTGCACCTTGAAATAGAATGAAGGCGGAGATGATGATCAAATATCAATAGACCTTTATTCAAACCGTTCTATCGGACAATTCCAATTATGAACATTAATGAACTTTTAATTAGTTAACTGTCAGACACAAATAAACTTATCAGTAAAATTGCCCACGACTTGTTTCCATTGATCTCGATAAGGCACCGTGTATTTCAAAACCCCACAACAGCTGTTCCAATAGTCATGAATGTAGTCGTTTGTTGAATTCAATAGAAATTCAAATATTTCACAATTTTAATAACTTGTGTAATAGACCGTTCAATGAAATTTAGGTTGATAGTTAAACAGTATTTCATTTTGTGTCTGAATTCCATCATTGCTTGCCAAAAAAAAAGGAATTAAACTAAAGACAAAAGTTCTTACTATGATAAAACGTCGAATGTTGCTAGCAATTGAGAATGTGCACTGATTTACTTGGTTTATTTTGAAATAATCTTAAAGCAGAGTTCAAACTGAATGTCAAAAGTAATGGTTCACTCTTCGGAGGTTAATCTCAGAAACGGAAGATGATATGTAGCTATAAGCTAATCAGTATGAGTATTCAGAGCATTCCGACGAAAATGGCGCCTTCTAATTCATGTGCACCTTTCGTCTTTTCTAATCTCAGTCTCCTGAAGAACCGTTACAGATTAGGTAATTAAAATTTATCCAAACACAGATTTTTCCCATTCACCTTTATCAATACAAAATTTTCAGTTATCATAATTTTCGGACAGTTGATAAACTCGTGAATGCAAACAATAAAAAGTTTGCTTGCCCAATTTGAAGTACTTTTGAAGGAATTAAACAGGTTTCATAAACAATGATTACTCCCTCCCTTTATTGATATTTATGAAAGAAACCAGGATCATACAATACAGTTTAATGATGTGATTTGTATGATACAGGTGGAAATGATCTTTCACGACTTTATCACTTTATAACGCCTAGAACAACCTCCACATTTTGCACAACTTTTTGTTTAAATTGATTGTTTTACAAGTTAAATTGGTAAGTTGATGAAATCAATATACAGCAAAATAAACTTGCGTCAATCATCACCCGATATAAATATATTCTGTAATCTGATATTATTAGCAATAAAGCCAAGCGATACGGTGTAGGTGGATAAATTTATTATCTCGTCACGTTCTGTCCCCGACAGTCACACACCGGACAGCAGTCTATCTCGTTCCGCGGCTTTGGTGGGCGAAATGTCATCATTGGAAGCCTTTCGATTTGATATATGTTTCATCCAGTGGCGACACCAGTGGGAGAACAGAGCGGAGGATTTGAATCTCAATCTCGACAGTTGCCCATGATATTTAGACCCCAAATCTCGGGAAGCTGGCGCCGACCATTGGTTTCAACTGGGGTTATCTTGATTATGTTAAAGCTATATGTGGCGTGATGTTAGTACGATCCTTCCAGAATAAAAATATTCGTTTAAACCATGAAAGGGAGTTAATTAAAAGTAGTACATGAGTCCCTTTATTCGCTGTTCGGTAGCTGATTTTATTTTTCACTAAGTTTATCAAATTGATAGGTTTCGACGACATACAAAAGAAACTCGAAATTTGTACCTTAGCATTACGAATCTGAATGATTGACTAAGATGTTGACCACACGCGCTTTTTACCTTTGATATATGAATACATTATGGGACATGTTACTTTAATTTCACGCTTGGTGATTGATCCCTACAAACCTTTGTGTTATAAAGGAGGGATTGGTTGATAGTTGCACAAGGCAAGGAAGAAAGTGTCGCCAGGCCCTTTAAGTACATTCAGCTGTTTTTGTGTTTAGATGAAAGAAAGATTAACAAGAAGGTTATATGTAGGATTGGTCGATCGTATTATGTTTAGTAAAATAATACCAGACTTCTTTATAAAACACCCAAATGTTATAAATAATGTTTACTTAAAGGGATTGTAAAATGTTTTTTTTTTTAATTTTTGTTTATTGGTGACACTGATAGCATCAATTTGCACCATTTCATTTAGACGTCTGTTGTTCCTGCAATTCACTAAAACTAAGTGTGTGATGATGTCACTAATCGCAAAGGGTTTTATGTAATACAATCATATTTTATGATTAGTAAGCGCTCGGTTTTCTGGAATGTATCTATAGTAGTCCTATCCTATATTATTTAAGATTGGTCACGTTTCAATCTTTCACTTTGTCCGTTCCAAGCCCCCATTTCTCTAAATATTTTCAGATCAATTTTGTCGGTAGTGCAGGGATTGAATTGTTGTTGGCTTGGTTCCTACGACAGTGGGTGAGGTCAAATATTCAGTTTAGTTGGATTGAGTTATAGTTGAGTTAACTCAGAGTTAACCTGAGCTCTTAACCCAAAGATAACTCCACGGTCAGATTAGCTCTTGAATAATCCCAGAGTAACCCTGGGGTTATCTAAGTGTGATCTAAAGATTATACAAAATATCAGAAATATTTTCAAATTGTTCATCAGTTAGTCGCAAGAGCCTATGGGCAGGTTCCTAACTCGATGCAGGCCTTCTGACATAGTTTTCTCCCCTTTGTAGGGCAACAGCTTTTAAAACTGGCACGAACAGCATGGCTGACTTGGCATTAAGGCTAGATGATCTTAACTAAAAACTTGACCTACAGATGGAGATGACCTGTCAACTCATCATTTAACAATGCTTTTGTCCAACAAAATGGCTGCTTGTTCGGGTTAACTCAATCCCAGAGTTAGGATTGAGTTGAAATTTGGGGATTATCCAAAGAAAACTACAGTATCTTGGGTAATCTAACTCAAGTACAGAGGTCAAATATCGGATTGAAACAGGATTAGAGTAACTCAAGTGTAATCTTTTCATCTTAACTCAAAGTAAACTAAATATTGCCTTCACCCAGTGTGATACGATTGGAAATACACCTATCTACATGATAGAGAGAAGCACCTCTGCTGACAAGGTATCGTTGAAAGCTGCTTCAGTCACACTACTATCCGATGATGGGATTATCAGGTAGTTGCCAATTTCGTTTTATGCTTAGGACATTTAATAAATATGCACGTGGGTGCAGCCTTGTAACATTCATTAAGTGATAAATGTTACTAAATGACAGAATTGACGTTTATCACCTGTCATGAAGGAAGGGCTGGCTCTTATCACAAGGTCTCTTGCATGAATCATCTAATAGTCAAATTATTGCCGGTCACGATAAAAAAAAAGTTATTGGTATTGTCATTTTACCATTATGAAAATTTTATTATTATCAACAAGGTGCCTGTTTCACAAGAAAATTTACTCGTGAACGTCAGATAGGGAATAAACAGACTGTTTCTTTATGTTTTATTTTCGTTTGCCAGAAGGTCCCAAGTCGAATCTCAGGTTTATCATTAGTCTATTGATAAGGACTTGATGGCTGAGTTGAACTTCCAGTGGTTGCTTTGGACTAATTAAGATTAGTTAGGCTTTGGGTTAACCCTACCCTGACCCTAGGACACTATTCTCTAGGACTTAATTGGGTGCAACCAAGGTCTACTCAACGGAGAAGACGTAACTACTCAAAGCAAGAGGATCTTCTTGAATGCCCCTTGAAAAATCAACGTTGTCCCGTTTGAATTTATATTCCTTAGTATAAAAATAACTTAATCAGATGGTGAGTCAAAATATAGTCCTGCAATGAATGGTGAATCAAGAATTGCTTGATGAAATCATATGACTCACGTCTGGTAGGGTGAGATATAGGAATAGGACGAGATAATGACAATAGTGTTTTGTTTATATAAGCATCATTGATGCCATTTATTATAGGACCCTTAACTTTGCAAAATATAATTGATGGAATCCTTGGTACTCACGCTCATTGCTCCGCAGTAACTGGCATGTCACAAAAGCTGTTCAAAAATAACCAGTTGTCATCAATATTATGCCAACAAAATGCACTTGTTTCCTTTATGCGTTCTTGAGATCTGTCTTTGATATGCAGCGCTCAAAACTTTGCTTGATCTCATCGCGATAATCGGAAAAAAAATTCTGGTGTAGATTATTACGTCCTAATACTTGTGTGAAGGTGATATAAACTTATCCTAACATATATTTAGTGCATTTTGTGAGGGCACGAAAAGTAAAAATTAGATCAAAGGGCAGTGGAGGTTTATCTTGGTAAATATCTATTGCTATTGTATGTAAACATAAACTATTGTTATATCGCAGTGGAGAGATTCTCTTAGTCATAATAATATTGGTGACTAATTATTAGTAATACCGTCGACGGTTCATCTTCTGCTTGGTTACCATAGTGATATACAGTTGTTTGAAGTGAGTCAACTTGATAGATTTTACCTGTTTGATTCCCTGTAAAAGTCAAGGTTAAATTGTGGTGCCTGGTGGCCAATCCTTCTTGCTTATTTACAACATAATAGACCTACATTAACTTCTCGCATCAAGTTTCATTGATATTCTTTACACTTGTAATGTTCTGACCATATCGATATCATAGTAGGAATGGAAATAATCGACAACAATATACATGTAATCTGCCCGTAGCCACTAATCTGCCCGTAGCCACTTGACTTGATTGTTCGGAGGAGCAAGTAAGAGCCTAGGGGCAATGGTGTATGGTTTCAGTAATGGAGTTCATCGGTTGTTGGATTTTTTTCGGATGGGGGGGGGGGGGGGGGGGGGCAATACAATACAGTGTAATTGTAATTACATATACAGTACAGTACACAGTTTAATTTTTAATAAATATAAGCCTACTGTCAACTGTACTTACATAATACAGTGTACATGTATTGTACAGATAAATTACGTAGTAATAGTATGTGTAATTACAATATGTATGGTTGTATTTACATATACATATATACTGTCTAGTATGGTTGCATTTACATATACATATATACGGTCTAGTATGGTTGTATTTACATATACATATATACTGTCTAGTATGGTTGTATTTACATATACATTTATACGGTCTAGTATGGTTGTATTTACATATATATACATATATACGGTGTAGTATGGTTGTTGTATTTACATATACATATATACTGTCTAGTATGGTTGCATTTACATATACATATATACGGTCTAGTATGGTTGTATTTACATATACATATATACGGTGTAGTATGGTTGTATATACATATACATATATACTGTCTAGTATGGTTGTATTTACATATACATTTATACGGTCTAGTATGGTTGTATTTACATATATATACATATATACGGTGTAGTATGGTTGTTGTATTTACATATACATATATACTGTCTAGTATGGTTGTATATACATATACATATATACTGTCTAGTATGGTTGTATTTACATATACATATATACTGTCTAGTATGGTTGTATTTACATATACATATATACTGTCTAGTATGGTTGTATTTACATATACATTGTTGTATTTACATATACATGTATACGGTCTTATAGTATGGTTGTATTTACATATACATATATACTGTCTTTTTGTACTGTGCAATTAGATTGACTCGGAAATTAATATTTGTTTATATATGTGCATATTTGCTACCCTATTCTATTTAAGACGATGTATGAAACAGCAGCAATTCACGATTCAAGATTCTCGCTTTGACCGTATATTCTGTACTTTTTGAACTGCAGCAAGAAGCTTATCGTGTTTACATGTTAGTTCTGTAAGGGAATTATTTTGACTCTATAAATAAATTAGATTCAATAACATTTCATCATATGATAATAATTAACATGTTTACCATAATTCACGGCCAGATTTGTAGGTTTAGGCGAATGTTTTTGTGTACTTGTGGTACCTTAAAGAAAGAAAGCCATGTCCATATTTGGTTTAGCAGTAAGTATGATTAAAGACAAAATTATTGAGGTATATAGTTTTCCTTTAGGTTCCTTCTTTCGTGGTCTGAAGAAATCTTAAAATCATTTTCAGTTGAAATTCAACCCGAAACCACCACAATTCATCAACACTGTTACAAATGCATCAAATAATGCAAATTACTGAATATACCAGAATTCCTTGCGTGATAGACAAAACGTTTGGTGAACAGAGCTTTTGCTTGTTTGTACATTTCAGTGATCTCTAGTGGTACATAAAAAATCGTGCATATGCAAGGAATCTATAGGTTGTGTCGGTAGGCCCTGTCTGTGGTGTTAATGACAAAGAAACAAAGGTTGCAAGATTACTAAAAACATCTTAATTTTTGTTGCTTGGTGAACATCGGTCAATCAGACCTTTGACAAATTTCTACATAAGTGAGGCGTCGTTATTTTGTATATTACTTCCTGCAAAATGTCAAAAATGATAGGGTATGGTGATTCAAACTCGAAATTATTACCTCATCTGACAATGACCTTATCCCCAGTCTATTTTCAGTTCTGATTCAATAGATAACACAGGGATAGGATGTAGGCTATATTTTAATACCCTCTTATTGATAAAGTGAACATGTTAAATGATATCCAGTATATTTTTGGTCAATCTATTTTAAGTCCGATGTATTATGGTAACTTAGCTATCAATATAGATTTGAGGTGAAATAGTAAGCTTATTATAGATACACGAATAAAAGCAAGTACAAATCACTTGATGTCCATCTCGTTATAAAAAAGGGCAAGCTCCATTCTCCGTGGGGTTCAGATAATTTCCATGATTTTTGTTGTGATTGTTGCCTCCAGATCGACAATCTTTTAACATCTAAAATCAAGGAACTCCTCCTTAAAAGAATGTAATTTACAATTTTGCGCGTTCTTTATAAAAGGTATGATTGAAACTTAAGTCTGAAGTTTATTTTCAACAAATTTGCGCTCTAAACCTTTGTAAAAGTCAAGTCAAGTCACAAGCGGTTCTGAGAGATGGGCACCAATATACACGGATATAATATATACAAGTAGGCCTGAATGTAAAATATGATATCGCGGCTTTGACATGGACATAACGGGATACAATCAATTACACGAAGTAACTATCCAAAACAATTTGATTTTGATGTTCAATGGTCTGATGTAATCCAAATTTTATTGAAAAATAGTTTCATATAAAGATTAGTCTCCCTTTATGGCTTGTCTAGCAAAATAGTCACTTCCTTATTGAAATAGTTTAACCGAGTCATAATATTGTAGCCATTGAACCATTCGGTTCTCTGTAAATGAAATTGAGCTGCCCGACTTAAATGTTCGATTTCGATTTAATGCTGTTAGACTTAGTGTCCTGATTTGACTACAACAGGTCAAAATCTGCTGTAGACTAGAGATTAAAGTTTTGGTCCGATCTTGCTGGTAATGGATGTCATTCTGTCAAATGGAACAAAGTTGTCAGTGGACGTGTATTACCTTTCCTGGCAAGCTATTTCATTCTGGGGGAAGGATGAAATGTGTGAGGCAATATTATTATGTAACATTCAAATAATTAAGGTAATAAGGATAAACTGTGGAATGTTATCGTGAGAATAAAAAATAAAACGAACTAGAGAAACTTTTGTAAATCCCTACGGGTTCGTGCGGTGCTTTAAACTGTTTTTCAGTTTTTTGTAATTTAATGTTATGGGCTGATAGTTCTTAAGGTCATGTCATCTTAGTCTTTCCACTCTTTGTGGGAAATTGATGTACCCCTCTCGTACTATTGTTGGCCTATTATTTATAATTCTTACATTGCATGTCATCGTTATATTTTATATTACATACATACAACTAATTACAAAATGAAATGAATGCAGTTTTACGTCCTACGTTTCCGCACCATGTGGGTTAATGGGCGCACGGGGCCTGGGTTTATTGTCCCAGGAAATGTGGACGTATATTGCCGTCGCCCCTGTCCGTTGGTCCGTCGGTCCTTCAACATTTCTTGTGAACACAATAGAGACTACAGTTTTCAACTGATTTTAATGAAATTTAGTGTCATCATTTATATTGATGAGATCTTGGTCAGTTCGAAATTGACGATCTTTCGATGAACGGTTTTTGAGTTATTGTGCTTAACTTAGGAAAAACACTTCAAAATTTGTTTTTGAACACATTAGAGACTACAGTTTTTATCTGATTTTAATGAAATTTGGTGTGATCATTTATATTGATGAGATCTTGGTCAAGTTCGAATTTGACGATCTTTTGATGAACGGTTTTTGAATTATTGCCCTTGACTTAGGAAAAACGCTTAAAAATTTGTTTGTAAACACAATAAAGACTTCAGTTTTCAACTGATTTTAATGAAATTTGGTGTGATCATTCACATTGATGAGATCTTGGACAAGTTTGAATTTGATGATCTTTCGATGAACGGTTTTTGAGTTATTGTCCTTGACTTAGGAAAAACGTGTCAAAATTTGTTTGTGAACACTATAGAAACTACAGTTTTCAACTGATATTAATGAAATTTGGTGTGATCATTTATATGGATGAGATCTTGTTCAAGTTCGAATTTAATGATATTTCGATGAACGGCCTTTGAATTAATGCCCTTCACTTATGAAAAACGCGTCAAAATTTGTTTGTGAACCCATTAGAGACTACAGTTTTCAATTGATTTTAATATTGATGAAATAATTTGATGTATTTGGGTTGTTAATATTGATTTTTAAAAACTCGGTGGAATTTCTCAGCATAAATAACTGTCAGTAAATATATATATCATTGAATTCAAACTATTAAAATTTTGACAAATCATACTTTAGTCACTAAATGTTGTTTTATCATTTCTGACAGCTGCCAGTGGGCGTATGTTACCTTGCCTGGCAAGCTATCTTTTTCCATGTCAGCCTCTCTTACCTGCATCACTGACATGGGGTAATCTGGTTGAAAAATCAATGTATTAATTAGTTACATGTATGTATGATAGCACTACATTTGAAAATATATAAAATGTGATAGATTTTTACAACTGTGTCTGTGATTTTGACAATTGGAGAAGAGGGATGTGTGTGTGTCTGGGTCTGAAGTGATTTGCAGTCTAGTATAAATTTTTTGAACAAAAATAATTTAAGTTGTTCTATTCGCAGAGGCTACTATCTCCGATATGAAATGCAATCGATCAAGGAGTGTGTAAGAGAATTGACGAAAACTCCGAAAGATCGTTTCGAGAATATGTGGCCTGGTCTATGTAGTTATGGGTGGAAATCATCCTTGATAGTTAACAAAGAAATTTCGAATCCTGACATAAGTTACTTAAAATAGAACCGCTATCTGATTCATTCATCACATATTCATACAATGTAATGGCCGAGGTCATATGAAATATTTGATTCGTCAGCATATTTCTCGAAGGGTGGTATTTTTGCCATGTTGTATTCGAAGGTCGCCTTAATTTGTAATGAAATACCTGAATAGTCTATAGCGGAAATGATTTGATCGACTGAAAGATTCGATCTTTTGACTGTCTAACAAGAAATCTTATGATAGTTCCAATTTAGCGCATCAACATCTTCAATTTTTTTACACCGTCACCATATCAGAGCATGTAGATTCTATCCAGATGTTTGGATATGTTTGTTGCATCTGAAAACCTGGAAACAAAGACCTGAAAGGAAGGATATATATGAAATCAGACAGTTTTCCGGAATATACTTTCACATGTATCAGCTATTTTCAATGTTTAAGGATTTCTCTGTAAAATGTTTTCACAATGTTTATGGTTTATCGGTATCATCATATATTTTATTTTGAAAGATTTTTGCAATCGTATGTCATCAATATTGAAGAATTCATTACATTTTTTTTCTTAAAAATTGTGCTCTTTATTACGTTCTGAGTTGGAAAGGCTTTTAAATCAGTTCGCTGGTATGACCTGTTTTTCTGGTCCGTTAATTGTGCATCTTCGCATTAAAATAGGAGTGTGCTGGCATCAAGGTGATCGCATCAGAGCATCAATAAGTATGAATAAATGTGAAGCTTTTTGTTTGTTTTTTGTTCTAAGTTTGAAAATTATGACTCAGCATTGTGGTTCAGTATCCCATCAGGCAACCTGTTTCCGGTGTAGCCTATGGTACATTTTTGCGGTTTGGGAAGCCGCACCTTTACCAAACCTTGTAAACTTCATTTGAATAACCTGCTTTTCATCCAATCGAAACCGAATATTCTGTCTTTGTTTGGACAATTGGTTGCTGGCTGTAGAGTTCGAATTTGTTTTTGATGCTCAACGTCTCGGCTTCTGCATTAGTTAGTTTCTGTGTATCAATAGAAGAGGTTGCATCTTGGCTGCAGTGTCAATTGTTACGTAAGTCAATTTTCATCCTCACGATTTCGTCTCTAAAGATTTAAAAAAAAAATTGCTTTTGATGTTTTTATTTTGTCCATTGATTATCGTAGTAACAAATCTAAGTAGGTGCCAACTAAAAAGAATAAAGAATAATATTTAAGTATATTAAGTTAAGTAAAGATGTTTGTGTCATTTATTTGTAGTCTTTGGTCTGTTAGATGGAACATAAAATGCTTGTTTGCTAACAGGATGGTGTGCTCACATGAGCAACTGGAAAACATGAAAGAGCAAGCATCATTTTGTGTTCCAGCTCAATAAAATCGGCAAAAAAAGGCATGTAATTTTTTTATGTTTTTCACTCTGTGGGGGTCGATTATTATTGAAAGATTGAAGAGATGTTTGTTATGTAGATTTTGAAAAGTTGCTTTCGTTGTTGCGCTATTTTCCACTATGCGCCTACGTTTGTCAATATTGTGTATTCCTTTCGGCTTGTTCACTAGCTAATGATGTTTATATTGATTTAATTTTTGGACTAAAAAGCGCAAACAAGGGAAAGCTATTTTTGCTCTTGTTTGCGCTATTTAGTCACATCGGTAAAGGTTCTTAAATAATTTATTTTACAGATATTTTTGTCACAATTTATTCCAGATTTATTATTTAATATCTTTATTATTTGTCATGGTTTTAAATCGCACACTGCAATGTATTCGCGATATATATGATTAATTTTATAATTAAATTTATAACAATTCATTTAAAAAAGAAAATAAAACAATTTAAATCTGGCTTTTTGAGTCTACTTTAAAAAATTATATATGATTTATTTATTCGGCAATATTTGGCGAGTTATTACTCTAATTTTAAAATATTTAAAAGGGTAAAAAAAAATTGGCAGAGTCTGTTTACATTGTTTTTATTAAAGTGTTTATTTTTAATAATCGTAAATTTATTACCTCCCGTTATCCAACTAGTTATATTTTTTTTATAAATTTATTAATTTTCTACTTCAATTATTCTTAGATTTTTTACCTACCGTAATGCATGTTGTAGATTTTATTAATATAAGTTATTTATGATTTATTTAGTCCATAATATTCCTATAAATGTTTCTATTCTAATTATTTGTAAACAAACATTTACCCACCTTAATACATATATATGCCAATTATATTTATTACAATTAATTATATAATGTGTATATTCTGATATATTCAATACCTACCTTATCTACAGGTTTCATTAATATAAATGTATACATTTTGATAGTGACCGGTGTTTTTTTGTTGTTTTGTTTTTATTTTGTTAATTTTATACTACAAGTTTTAATGGTATATATGTATTTATGATTTATTCATTGATAGTAACTTGTATTTATTTTAATTTTAATACCTATACCGTTCTATATGTTACAGTTTTTATTGATATATATATGTTTCTATGATTTATGTATTTGATAGTAACTTGTATTTATGATTTATTCATTTGATTGTGACTTATATTCATTTAAAATTTATTACCTACCGTTCTATATCCTAAAGTTGTACAGTTTTTTGTTTTTTTAATTTTTATCATATAGTAATCAAGCATAAGAACAATCTTAAAGGAATGCGTACTTCTTAAAAACGATGAAAAACTTAAATTCTTTGAATGGCATATAGCAATTGTGAGTACGATATATAGACACAGCTTTATGGAACAACAATCACTAGTTAAAGTTTTATGCAACTTGACTATGTTCGTCGTAATACGGGATTTCTGATGATGCAGCTAACATGACACTTCATAAGTTCAAAGTCCATTACACAAAATAATGATATCAGATGGGAAATGATAGGAATTTTTTCACATGATATCAAAACTCGTGCATAAATGACAATTCAAATTTCTGACTGTCATCACATACCGACTGATGACTTCTTCTGAAGTAGGCCTTTATTAGAAAAATAATCATTAATTAAAATATTGTTCTTCTAAACATTATATTAAGTCTTCCTGATCTAATGTGCTAATGTCATCATATTCTAAATTTGGTTACTTGAACGTTATACTTATAAATAGAAATGATCCCCTTATGAAATGTTATGTAGACGATGTTTTTGGTCAGTTTCATTTTGGTACTGGATGACAAAGAGAAGCAACCATCAAATGAATATCAGTAAAACCGAGAAGATTCTGTGTCTACAAATGAGTTGGTGGTACGTTATGCATTTGCATATATCTATATGAAATAATGTTCCGAGATATCAAATGTTGAGTAGCCAATGCTGACGTAATGGTATGCCCATGACTTTTTTTTCCTGAAACTCCGATTATAGTAAGTTGTTTTTAGCATGAATTATATCGATGCTTAAATCATATCTGGTAAGCCCATGACAAGTTCATCTTGAAGTGTATCTTGAAATGAATTTTCAACAGGATTGGACTGAAAGACATTTGGTCTAAGGACCTGCTTGGAATGTATTCGACAGTTCTCAAAAATTGTCATATATAGAGAACCAACTGAAATACGAAGAATAGAATAAATATTGAGTGTAGTATTCCAAGACAAACCAAAATGGTAATTGAAACTTATGCCTACGATGCCTTGCCCTATCCGTCAGGAACTGTGATATAGTTAATAGACACAGTGCCTATCGGTAGGGAACAGTATCGCAGAGCTCGTCAGCTGAGTCAGGATCTAACATTGTTACATAAACTATTTAATATGGATAAGCTTCCCGGTTGCTGGCCACGAAAATACCACATCTAAGATAATCAAATCAACAATTGATGCATATATCGTAATGTTATGATTTTTTGTTCCTATAGTAGATCTCGTAGTCCATAATTTGAAATGGTAACAAACGATTATTAATTGAGTGGTTAATCATAGGACTGTCCAACACAAGGGGTTAACTATAGAACCAAACAGATTTCTAAAATTATATACACTGAAGGAAAATCTTTTCATTGTCTTTACGAAAGAGATATTGGCACAGCTCCAATATATTTTCATCATTCTTCGGTGGCATACTTTGACCTTTCCAGTAATGCATTAGAGTAAAATATAGCCTCGCCCCCTTCTAAAAGAATGTCACCATAAACCGTGTATTTCATTTAAAATCATAACGTTATTTGAAGAGGGGAAAAAAGAATATTTCCGGTAAATATCAAATTTGATGAAGTGAGGCAATCGTCACCCATTATGAAATGTTATTTTTATTTCCTCAACATGATTTCATAGTAAAAAGAATAAAGTTAACCAGTTAAAAGAATATAGATGTATTATCATTTAAAATAACGAGTTATTCGGTTTTCAAACAATGCTTTTGATAAGCTGGTATATGA
The DNA here is from genome assembly GCF_000327385.1 of Lottia gigantea. Lineage (NCBI taxonomy): Eukaryota > Metazoa > Mollusca > Gastropoda > Lottiidae > Lottia > Lottia gigantea. The sequence continues at coordinate 4,879,877 of NW_008709379.1, forward strand.
TTTATACTTTATACATATAAATCACTGGCGCCTTTCAGAGCGTTAGCGAACCTTTCACGGGAGGCCAAGTGTAAGAGATTTTAAAGCAATGAATTATAAGGTTTTCCGCCTATCCTCGGAAATATTAAAATATGTTAGGTCGATACTACAGAAGGAATATTTTATTAAAACTAAATCTAATTAATCGAAAGTGTGTTTCAAATTGTTGAAATCAGGAAATGAAACCGGGCACATACAAAGGGGCATAAAAAGTTATTGGCAATGATATTTCTTTACTTTTACAATATTGTCGTCATGAAAGTTCATTTAAAGACTAATACAATGCCATCAAAGAATTGAAATCATTACCAGTAAAGATCTATTTCGAAAATTTAAAGGAACTGTCTGATTAATCTGTAAAATTCTTATTATATATAACTTATTGTACTCTCTGTTCTGGTCGTCTTTTGTCTGAGAAATCAAATTCATCCTATAGATTGTACTAAAGACCAACCATGCGTTAACGGGAGTAGAATTGGCATAAATAACCATATTCGGCTTTAAATCATCTTCTATATGACAATAACTCATATTTGCGACTCTTGCTAGCTGACATATTAGAACAGTGCCTGTCTGTATGCAGACCAAAACTAATAACGACAAAGAACAAACTGGTATCTGTTTATTAGTGACGCAGGAAACTATTAAATTATGTGAACAAATTCAAATTTGAGTGACCCATTAAAAACTTCCCAGAAACTTTGATATCTTTTCCTCTTTCCTCATATTATTCGTGACTTCCCATTTCAATATTTCACAATAAAAGTCAGTTCGTTGTATTGAAAAATTCAGTTTTTGACCAAGCTGCTCTTAGGTAAGTCATATTTTCAGTTTGTCATTTTGGTGTCGAATTTACAGAATTGTCTCAACGTCTTTCGTATATGAATCAAATCAGCAAGTTATAAATAGTTAGACAGGATTTTTCAGAAATATTTTGTCGGATTTAAATGTTAAAGAATAGATTCTAATTTAAATTGCAATGAAGAAAAGGTGAACTTGCATACTATTGAGTTTTGATGCGTTCCTCTCGGAATTGAATGGTTGACGACAAGTTGTGATACTTGAAGGTAATTGACAAATCAAAGAAAAAGAATAGTAATCAGTTCTTGCAGGCCATTGAAATATATATATCGAGTTCTGATTTTATTAATACCAGTGTATATCATAGCTTTAGGCCATATAAAGGTTGAAGATGAGATTGCTTTTCATTCAAAATAGTCTCAATGTATTATTCACAACAATGTTCATTGTGGAAACCACTGAAAGCAATCTATAAAATCAGAACTTTCCTGGGGCTGACTTGCCGGTTTTAATACAAATTGTTTCACCTTTGTTTCTGGTCAAAAATTGCTTATGTTATTTTGGAGACAAGTGAGATTATTGAGAAATAGAAGATTTTTAAGTGGTGTTGCCATGCCATTTTTATCAGTCACTGTGATTCATTATTCTACAGTGCCTGTTAGAATGGTTTGATGAGCCGCTAAATACAACGAATATTAATAAACCCTTTTCGTGATCAAATAATAACATTTGTTGCAAGTATATACAAGAAGAGCAGTTTTCAAGTGGAGCGGATTTACTTTTCTTAATTGAGATACGAGACAATCAGCCTCTGGGTTTTACCGGAAATGGAATTGTGAAAGTGCTTGTTCAGGTCATATGGGAGTAACTCACGAATCCTACTTTTTCATTTCAACTGATTATTTTGAACTTGAATACAAGTCAATTCTTTCCTTGTTTACAATAATGTTTGAAACCAAGTTGAACAGGGTACATGGATATAATATCCGATAGCCAACCGGATTATTCACGGTGATATTGTATGTTTATTGTAGCCTATTTATTACCTCCCTTAACCTAAAAGCATTTCCTTTCTTTGTTAGTTTTTTGTTTCATCGTCATTTTAGACGGTATATTTTGTCTTTTTGTACATTCTTGCTTTTTAAATGACTGAGCACACATTTGTCTTTCACAAGGATAATAAGGCGGACATAAATCTAGTCAAATAGACCTACTTCCTGGATTTGCCTATTCCAGATTCCAGGTATGAATGAAATGAAAGTCGGGTGTTCTGCGAAGATAAAAAAGAGCCGTTGCCTCGTAGGATAGGCGTGTATAATTTAGTTAATTCTATATAATATATCACAAATATGTTGCAATTAAGGTATATATATGGTAAAGATTTATTTTATGAAATAAAAACATTTTACAAGAAAGATTTCTTTTTAAAATGAAAATCAGTCACTATCAAACAAGAATACTGTTGAAGTCGGGAACACATCGAAAAGGGGATTATGCTCAGGTAGAAATGAATTTATTCAATACCGACCTTACACAAGGATTCGTTGCATTCATATCCGGATTAAGATTCACAGAAACTTTCCAGCGTTGCTGAATCCAGTAATTACTGGATTAACGGTCTACCATGAAGTTTAACCACGGTATTTATTTTTGTCCTGGTTGCCACACCTTTAAGTTAGTGTTTTAAAAAGAAAGCCAATAAAAACCAAAGCTTGGTAAGACATGGAATCAAATAGACAAAAATAGTTAATTGCTTAACCGATAGTCAAAATGCTGTTGCAAAGTTATCCCCCCTTGCTCTAAGGCTATAGACTATATTCATGTCGCAATACTTCCAATTGACAAATCATTGGTAAAATATCGGATGTTAAGTGGTTTGTCCCTAGAATACAAAATGTCTCAACTGAATGGAAGATTTCGCTGTGTCTTCTTGGGCGAGACTTTTTTTTTCACAATTTTTTCCGGCAATTCACAATTATTACTGGAGGGACGGTAATATTGCAACCTAAACATAGTCCCTAGGTTTATAGCCTTAATGGGGTAGTAATAAACATTTCAAGTATTTAGATATACGTTTTACCAAACCATCCTAGCCCTATCCTTATTGAACGAAATTAATAAGACACAAAGAGGGGAAAACACCTGCCTTTAAAATCCGGAAGACGAGCGGTAACCACTTCCTGAAATTATGAAGATCCATTCTTTATCAAATTAATAAAAAGTTTAGCTTTTTAAAGGATATTTTATATAAATTGATTTTTTTTTTCACGGAACCGAAATTTCGATTCAAGATATTCTAAAAACAGTCGGTTTTTTTGTATGTTTTTTATACGCCCACATGAAATAAGGTGGTATATTGCCGTCACCCATGTCCGTCCGTCCGTCCACAATTGCTCGTAAACACTCTAGAAAGCACAATTCTTGAAGGATTTTGACGAAACTTGGTGTGTGTGTTCGTAATCACCCAAGGTTGAACCCTATCGAAAAATATTTACTATGAGTTATTGCCCGTGTTCCTGAAAACGCGTTCAATTTTTAGCTCGTAAACACTCTAGAAGGCACAATTCTTGAAGGATTTTGACGAAACTTGGTGTAAGTGTTTGTTATCACCCAAGGATAAACCCAGAAAAAAATCAGAAAAATCGAAAAACATTTACTATGAATTATTGCCATTGTTCTTGAAATCGCGTTCAATTTTTTAGCTCGTAAACACTCTAGAATGCACAATTCTTGACAGATTTTGACAAGTGAGTATGAGTGCTCGTTATCACCCAAGGATGAACCGTGTCGAAAATCAGAAGAATCCAAAATATTTAGTTGGAGTTATTGCCCTTGTTCTTGAAATCGCGTTCAATTTTTAGCTCGTAAACACTCTAGAAGGCACAATTCCTGAAGGATTTTGACGAAACTTGGGTGTTTGTTATCACCCAAGGATAAACCCTATTGAAAATCAGAAAAATCGAAAAATATTTATTATGAGTTAGCCTATTGCCATTGTTCTTGAAATCGCGTTCAATTTTTAGCTCGTAAACATTCTAGAAGGTTCAATTCTTGACAGATTTTGACGAAACGTGTTGAAATTGTTAATTATCACCCATGGATGAATCATAAAAAATCGAAATATGTTTCATTGGAGTTATTGACCTTGTTCTTGAAAACGCTTTCTAATTTTAACTTGGTTTTATTATTCAGTACCGCGCTGAAGGTTGAATATTTGCCTTCTGGAGTTTTCACGAGCTAAAAATTGAACACGTTTTCAAGAACAAGGGCAATAACTCGTACTGAATATTATTCAGTATTGCTCCGAAGAGTTCAAAAGACGTGTATGTCTGAAGGTCGAATATTTCATACTGGTAATTGTTACTGTACTGCTAAATATTTTTTATTTAAAATCAAATAGGGCGTATATTACCATGCCTGGCAAACTATCTTTTTATTTGTTGAACGCTGCTACGAACGCAAAATAATATGTACATACATAACATAGGCCCTATTTATGACCATGATAAACGTATTATGCCTATATGCCTACTTGCTTTTAGTTATGCAGTAGTACTGCAAATCCATATCGCAGGACATATTCACAACGGTCATGGAATCAGTATTTGCTGACGAACAATCCAATCAAATCGCCGATCGTGAGAGTGTGTCATTGCAGTCAAGGTATAAGACGCAGTTTGCAATAGCTGGACCATTGTGAAGATGGGGAAAGTATTGTATACTGCTTCCATGAGAAGAAACGTTAAGTACCGATAACCCAAATTAGCTGTATCAACCGTTGATACAGCAGCAGAAATAACTTCATGGAAAAAACATCCATCAGAATCTACCAATTTACATATTATGTGAGTCTGTTGCTACTACGAACCAAATCAAATCAAATTCGAGAGCAATAGCTCGAAAATGAACACATCGCGAGCTCGTTTAAAGATGGGTTTCCTTACTTTTTAAAAGTGTCAAATTAATTGGTTTTTCTAAAGAATTATTATGTATTCTTAATCATATCAATATCCTCTTATTGCATATAATTAAGAGTTTTAACAAATCATAAATGTCCATGTATGTACAGTCCGGAAAAACAAAAAAATACTTTTTGATCGTTCACTACCGGGAATTCTCTTCTCATTTAGCTATAATTATGAATTAATTTTATGGACATGTGAGACAAACTAGTATTTTCTGGGTCATTAGAACGCCCCTACTTTCTATTCATATAAGTCTTAGCATTTTCATTTTAGTATATGAAAATAAGGGAACCCATCTTTAAGGTACATTCGCCTTCGGCAAAAGATGTTCCAACAGAAGCGGTCATGTGGCAGCTCTCAAGCATGCATCCATCTTCACAATGGTCAATTACTAGCCTATGTCTTCATCTAGTAGGCCGGTTGACTGCAATGACCTTGTTTCTTGTTTAACGTGCGTTTTTAAATGTGTTAATTTCATCGCATGATTGCATTGTATGCTTACGAATACAAACCCCGACAGAGAGACTAAAAAAATAATTCCGCATGAAATCGAGGGCTAGGCTAATTCATTCTCTGGCGTAAGCTCATATAGGCCCCAACAATTGCAACAATTTAAGCAAATCGCTGACCGTGAAGAAAGTGGGCCATTGCGGTAGAGTACAAGATGAAGATGTAATGCCTTCTAAATTCCATCCTTGAAAATAGATAAATGAAATTTTTAAAAATGCATTTATTTGGGCTATTTTAATGTAATTTTTTATGGTCACGGTCATCTAATAAAGTAAGTGTAGCATTATTCGGGCTATGGAAACTGAAAGTGTGGACAAAGCTTCAGTACAGATTAGCTTAAAATCTCAAAAATGATTGGAGATCTATTTATAGCATCCAATAAATATCGTTTTCACCTTTCCTGGTTATCCATTTTCGACTAAGTGAAAGAAACAAACATACCCAGAACGTAAACACAAACTGCACGAATATTGATGACGTTGTTCACAATGCCTTCGTGTCCATCCGAAGAAAGAAACAAATTTTGCAGTTGTTTTTGGTAAAATCTTAAATGTCAAACGTCTTAATTGACATTAATTCACACATTTATTACCCACAATATGTTTTCTCTCTATGATCAAAATAACTATTAGATTTTTCCTACTTTACTGTGGTATTACTTAACTTAAACATCTTGGTACATAGAATTTGACGTTGACAGATTTAATCCGAAAAGTTTCGATTGTAAATTTGAATGTGTAGCACTACTGCTGGCATAAGTTCTATTGACACGCTGAAGTTATTTGTTTGTGTATATGGAGAGAATAGTTTACATTTGAACATTTTCCATGAGACTTTTATTAGCTTACCAATCACTACTGGTGTATAAGTAATATATAGCAGCAATTATCATCCACAGGCAATATAATTTATAGGCTATTTTATTTGAACAGATATAGAAATGATTGTCTGTTCGTAGCAGTACAGAAAGATGGGAAATGTAGAGGTACATGATTTAGCACCAGTTAGAGATGATGAAAGGAAAGAACTGAATTTGAGTCGGAAAATATCTTACAAACAATATGAAAAGGTCAGTATGTGATATTATTTGATTACCGGTACTTAATCTTTTTTTTAGATATAGCAGTAAAGAGTCCAGTATACTTTGTAATCAGATATTTTAATGTACAGGTATTTTAAGTATGCTTTTTGCATTTTACTAAGAATTTTTACATAGAAAATTAATTTGGATGATGCGGTAACAAGTTTTCACTCTAATTTCAGCACACGAAAGGAAGCTACCATGAGGCCTGCCTTACAGAACTACCATGGAACATCAGGGATTCAGTGTCTCTCTATGAGAGCATGTCTGCTTCATTTAATGCCATCACAGAACTGCCTCCAGAGTTGCCTCTACGATTGCCACACTTATCAAGCTTAGATCTCAGTAACAATGCATTAGAATATCTACCAGAAAGTTTTGGACTCTTATTTCACTTACAGACCCTAATGCTTCAACGCAACAAATTAAAAGACTTACCAGAATCTTTTGTACATTTAGTTAAATTAGAGAAAATCGATCTATCACACAATCAGTTGAAAGATTTACCAGAAGATTTTGGTAAAATGGAAAAACTGAGTAAACTAAATGTTTCACACAATAAATTACGTGTATTGCCAGTATCTTTAGGTGGATGTGAAACTTTGACTTTAATTCTAGCCTCAGATAATAGATTAACTGTTCCACCACAATGCATATCAAATGAAGGTTCATCTGCTATATTGAAATTCTTACGTAGAAAATTTTCTTGTGTATCAATATGCTCAGCATCCGAAATCAAAATGACTGTCAATGTCTTTCCCCGTGTCCGTGGTAACCAGTGCCAAAATGTTCAATCAAACAATCCCTCCATCCATTCACATTACATCAAAGTACAAACTGAAACAACCAATACCCCAGCAAGAATAAAAACTCCTCTATTACCACCAGCAGATGCAACTGGTCTAGGACCAGATGAACTTGCAGATAAAATAACCGGTACGCTATGAAAATAATTTATTCAAATTTTGAACAATTTTTCAGAAATTTTCTTTTTTATGTAATGGATATTTTCAGATTTTTATATCTTGACATAGTAACAAATAACCTTCCCTTGGAGTTGTTTCTAAATTCAACATCTTAACTTGTAAAATATTATGTAAATTGTAGATTGTAAAGTTTGTCAGATTCCAGTCATCAAATATGTTATGTTTTATTCTTATATAAAGGTTTACTTTATGGGGCAGCAATAGGTGATGCATTAGGTATAGCAACTCGCTGGATGACAGAAGATGAATGTAGTTTTTATTACCCAGACAGATATATAAGTTATAAAGATATTATTGTTGATGAAAATAGAGTATGGTGGAGACAAGGTGATTGGACAGCTAATATGGATCATATGGTATGTACCCTGAAATAGCTTTAATAGTATATCAACAACAGCCTCTGTAAAAATGGCTTTTATAGCTAGAAAAGGTGATTGTAGTGCTTCATTATTTGTGCCGTTGAAGTGATTAATCAGTTAACTCAGGCCTGTGCAACCTACTGCCCACAGGCCAACTGCGGCCCGCGAGTGATTTCGTGCAGCCTGCTGCGTCATGTAAAATTTGAAGGAAATGCGGCCTGCAATCTTCTAGCCAACATAGAAATCTATTATCTATAGGTTAAAGGCAAGGATTGTGCATAAGAAACACTAGTTCATAAAATACATCAATTGCTTCAATACTAAAGACTTTCTATATATTTCAGATTATTGTCTTAGATTCTATTATATCCTGGGCAGGAGTTGTAGATGAATTAGATTTTGCTAAAAGACTATATCACTGGTATCGGTATGGTTTTAGTGAGTTGGGTGATGTTGAAGGCATAGTATTGAGCCCAACACTACTTCAGGTAAGCATTTAAGAGATTCAAATGGAGTTTTCTTGCCTTTTTTATGTGTAATGGCAACACACTGCTTGTAGCTGGTCAGATGCTAACGGTAAAGTGCTAACAGAACATTGTATAAGTCAGACAAATTCAAAAATGCATCTTAATGTATCCAAATTTCTGGAGCAGACAGGAATCAATATCAGCTACCCATATCATGTCCTAGAATGAAATCAAACATCTGACCTCTACAATTTACAATTTCTACAATTGTGCTATGTGTAGTGGAGTTTTAATGTATATGTTATAATTTCAGTTATTTAAGATAAAAGAATACACAACTAACCCTCACCACTCTGCTGAACAGATTGTTAAAGACCCACCTATGACTCACAACTCTCTTAATGGAGATAATGACTCATATGATTCTATGTCTGACTCTGGTATTGATAGTCCAAAAAAAAAGATGTTTGGTCAACCACACCAGTATGCTGCTAACGCCATCACTCCAGGTGCCTGTGATGAATTCGGAGTTGACAATGCTGCTGTATTTAGAAGCTGTATTTTAGGTAATTAACCTTGAAAGGAAATTTTCTCCTGACAAAATGCACTTTGGTAGGCCCTTCTTTGCTCAAAAATTTTTTATGAAACTAAATAAAAATAGTTACAAGTATGACATTTACTATGTCATACTATATCATACAATTCCAGTTTATTTATATATTTTGCAGGAATACCATCATTTCATGATATAACGGAAGTAAAGAATAATTCAGTTAGGATTTGTCTGGCTAGTCATAATAAACCAATCTGTATAGCCAGTTGTGTTACTGTCTCAACATTAATAGCTCTCTTATTACAGGTAATCATTTTGTAACTGCTTTAAGGGTTGCCTAAAGAACATGATACAGCTGATAAATTGTAAAGGGATGTGATTGTTTGCTTTCTCAGCTTACAGTGCTCCATTTTCTCTTAAACGTTTTAGAATGAAAGTCTGACATCTGGTTTGTCTATGTAATTATACAATGTATTATTATCACTGATGATATCAACAAACCAATTAGCCAAATATGTACTTTGTTTATATTTTATAGAGAAAAGAAGATGATATAGATGAAATAATAACAGAAGCTCTCAAGCATGGTGTGCAATATTTAAAAAATGAAGAAGATAAAAAGGAATTTCTGGCTTTAAGAAATGTTAAAGATATTTCAGAGTAAGTTAACTGTACTTTTCACAATGATATTTCAAACAAGGTTGCTAGTGTTTTGGTAAAGTTTAAACATTCTAATGGGTTAATAATATATTCATCATTCTGGATAAACGTTCTTCATCGATAAAACTTGGTTGTTGACCAAGGGTGATCTCCCTTTTAATATATTCAATCTTTAAAGGGTTTTCTCTTTTATATGTGAGAATTAGTTTAATTTGTATATTAATACAGTTTAAAGGCAAGAGAAGATGGTAAAGGAAGTCATATCTATAAACCTATCATAGCCTCTATTATAGCCTTAAAATCAAAACTAAGTTACAAGTAAGTATTTTTATATATTAATATTACATGTCGATGTTTCAGTACACTTCACTCTTCACTGTACACTGAAATCAATCTTTTTATCTATTTCGACATGTTTTTTTTTTCACAATAAAAGTTTCAAATGATGAAAATTTTACAGCCTTATTCCAAACTATATTAAACAATTGTGCAAGATAAGCGCATGTCAATTAGTTTTGGACTTTTTAAAGCTGAAGTATTAATGACAGCTCAAATGAATTCCAGACATTTTGTATCTATCATGGTTCAGATGTCTGATGAAGTCTGATGTCTCTTTGAATTTTACCATATTTAATACTTGTAATTGTATATTTTAGAGAAACAATACTAGATATAATTAAAGAGTGTGGTGATAGTAATAGTAATGCATGTTTAGCTGGAGCAGTATTAGGTTGTAAATTAGGTTTTACTCACCTACCATCTACTTATATTACTGAGTTACGTTATAAACAAACTGCTTGGTTAAATATTAAAATTAATTGTTTACTTGACATGATGGGTTTACCTTGAATTTCTAATTTATGGGGATTACTTCATGGCATCATGTCTGCAGGAGTAACTTCCAGTCATTGATACAGCAACACAATAAATGGTTCATTCATGATCAACTAGTCAAATAGATCCGCTGGAACCAAATTGATTAATTTACAGGTTGCATATATTTCTATTCTTATATACTCTACTACTATATAGTCTACTATTTGGTATAATCTTTAATTGAAGTTATTAGTGATGGGAAAACTGGTTTGTTGTATCTTGGGCTTAATATTACAACATTCAGCTTTTAGCTGATGGCAATAGTTACTTTTAAAGTACAGTTATATTAAATTTAAACTTTTTTTGATGTATTTTCCTTCGTGTTAGGGTGCAACAGCAAGCTTTACATATCATGTATGTTTAATGAGTATTATATGTAAACCATCTGGCATAGAGTTTATAGTTAGCAAGTCATTTATAGAGTTTGCAAGTTATTTATAGAGTTTGCTAGTAATGTATAGAGTTTGCAAGTTTTTTATAGAGTTTGCTAGTAATGTATAGAGTTTGCAAGTTATTTATAGAGTTTGCTAGTAATGTATAGAGTTTGCAAGTTATTTACCTACAGATGAAATGAATTAAAAATTTATCGCTGTTTGCTTAAGATTGTAAAACTGGTCTGGTTTAACTATATTTTTTTAATGAATCCTTGCAATCATGTCATTCTTTATATTGTAAATTGTATTTAAAGTTATGTATATAATTTATTGTATATTATGAAACATATCAATACACAACTATATATCAATACACAACTATATGGGTGATAAAATATACAAATTATTAATATTTTCTATAAATGGAGTGAATAAATCTTATTTTCTCAATATAGCTTAGTTGTATTTAGTTAAGGGTCATTGTTCCCAAGTTGATTTGGTTCTTGAATATATGTTGGCAGAAGTATTAGAACTGCACGAAAACTCCCATTTCTAAGACTAAGGTACATAGGTCAAATATTTGAAGCCTTTAATGACAAACAGCTTTGATACAAGTATTTTTTTAACAAATCATGAAATTAGCTGACTATTTTAGGACTATTTCATGGTTGTAACCTACAGAATCTGGATTTTAGAAAAATTTTCTTGTGTAAAACCTTAAAGGTAGTACAATCTTGCATCCTTGATTCAAGCAGCTTCTGGAAAATATATGATAAGGAAGGGGATAATACAATGCTTATGAGAACTGATACAAGAAACAAATCCAATAAGTTTGAAGATAAGATTTTTATTTTGATATAAAAATTATAAAATAATGCACTAATTATTAACACATAGATATCATTGTTTAATTTTGTCCACAATAATTTGAAGAAACCAAAGAGATTCGGCAAATATAAATTGAAAATGACACATGACAAGTTAATATACATTTACAAAAAACAAGATTCATTATGCTTAATTATTTTGGATTGTTCGTCTTGCATGATAAAATTGAAAACATTTATTCCCTTTAAAAAGCTAATCCCAATATCCCTTACATCATATTAAAGGAATCTATCAAAAACCTGTGCCAAATTTTATCATTTCATCTGGTATATCTATCAAATTGAGAGGATTTGTAAGTTAAATTGGGGGACTAATGTTCAATACTGTAATTGCCCTGGGAATACGGCATGGTATATGACTTAGGCATTGCTTTCACTTGTAAGCCAAGACGTATTTTAAGTGCTCTAAACATGACTATAGTAGAAACTATACAATTATATTAAAACAACACTACCACTAAAACAATATTGGCGAACACTAGTATGAAAAGCTCTATCACTACATTATAAAACTACACAAATACATTTAACCTAGCACTAAATATTATTTACAAATATATTAGTATACCATTGTACACTACTTATACATCAAATACAAAACACCAGTGATTTTAATACCAAATAAATTGTATCTGTTTGTGCAAGAAAAACTAATTTTTACCAAGCATTTTCAGCAATTGAGATGCAAACTATGTTAAAAGTACAGGGTGCATTAGTATACCTCATGAATGTACAGCAGGACTCAAAATAAAAGCATATACTATAAAGATTGAACTACAGTAGATCTAATGGCTAACTTATATGAGTAATGAGGTATGATTTCAATTAGAGTATTTATTTTGTAAGGAATAAAAAAAAAAAAAGATTTTCAGTGCCACTGCTCAATACAATATTTAAGTTCTCAAATTGTTAGTAATGGAGTCATTGAACTGTTATTTAATATATCAGTTTTCTCTTGTCAATTTTTCTGGTATGCGTCTTAAATATCAATGGTGTATTTTATCTAAATCAGAAGCACAACCCTGCTTTATTATCAAGTTCTGTAGATCAATACATATGGCACAAACATACAAAGATGGATTTGAATGTTTTATCATCATCTTAGTTGTATTTTCAATCAAGTTATTATGTGTTAAAGAAAACGATAATGCTATTTATATGAAAATGAATAATAATAAAGAGTAAATACATTGTATGTGATCTACAGCTACCTTAATATTAAAATGTCAAGAACCTGATATTGTGTTATTTTTTAACCAGAAATATTTTCAAGGTGACAAAAATTAACTCTTTACCAAAAAAAAAAATACCCGATATATAACTTCTTCCTAGACTTTGCCACACTTTTTTGAGCATGATAACAAAGACAAATTAAGTTACACTGAGAAGGCCAATCTCACAAAGAATAAGGTTTTCAACTGATTGAGGTAAGAAAGTGAATAGACAATTACTGGCCTATACATTGACAGATGACACTTGTGATATAAATAGTTCACAAACAATACAAAACAAACATATTAATATATACACAAAATATTTCAATATGATGTTAAAAATACAAATAGATTATAAAAAAAACTGGAGCAATTAAAATTTGTAAATTAAGTAATGAAAAAAGAAAATATGAGTAAAATTAAAAAAAGGCATGCATATATTTTTTTAATTACAATTATGAATCATGTTTTGATCAATATTTAACAATATCTGTTGTGTCCTACATCTGCAGAATTTAACCAATCATCAAAACAACGACAATGTAACGGCAAGCATTCTCTTCAGATCCCTAGATCATTATTTTCCACAACTTAATTGTGTCTGGATCTGAAATCAATGGCCGGATTATAAAATATATCTTTGATTGTTAACAAATCATTTGAATGTCTCCTTGGCACAATATAATATCATTCAGTAGTTTAAGACTGGATGTTCATCTCCACAAAAGTTCCTAACAGGTGTCTGGATAACCTTATCAAGGATTTAACAATCTCGATAATATTTTGCCTTGTCTTGAATTTCCATTAGGTATATTTCCATACGTCTATTCAATTCATCTATCAAATTAGACAATTCTACTAAATTTTTCTGGTTTTCATCAAATTCACCTTGAATTTCTGTAAAAAGAAAATATTAAGTGAAATAAATTCAAACAACCTATATAACAAAAGCAGACAGAATACAACTTACTATGGAAAATAAATGATTTTTTTTTTTAAGACTTTCAAATTGTAGATTACAAATGTCTAAGATGTACAATGAATGTATTTAACAGATCAGTAAGGTTCAAAATTTAATATTCTCAACATAAGTTTTCAAGCAAATCATATACATGTATATAAATATGTTTGTAAAGGTTCTCAAATTATACTTACTTTTAAGTTTATTATGTTTTTCTTGTGTATTTTTAGCTAAGAGATCTGCTCTTTCCATTAAACGCTTAGCTCGTTTCTGGGACTCAGTTGTAGAATCATAGTCCTGATTTAATTGGTTGGAAGCATCCTGATATTTATTGGTTAAATCATTGGCATCCTGAAATAGAAAGGAATTATGTTTAACAATAGGAAAATCTATAATATTTTTTTTTAAAACAGCATGTAATTTAATAAGGAATAATTTACATGTAAAAAAGCAATATAATGACTTTCATGGGCTGAAAAGATAGCTTGTGTTTTTATAGAGTAAGATAACTAGCCTATTCAGATTAAAACATTGAGATGCAAATGATAACACAAGACTTCATATTCATACATCGGTCTGTATTAGTGTAACTCACCCTCTCAGCTTTATTAGCCAAATCAACTGCCATCTGGGCTGCTTCTTCAGCTCTCTTCACATTAAGATCATTTTGTGTGAACTTGAGTCGAAGTTCATTTAACCTTTCTTTTAATTTTCCAATGATAGCTAAACTAACATTAGATTTATCTGCTGCTGAGGCTGTCTCTGATTCAATCTGTTGAAGAAAACATCACAATCGTCAGTTTATTAGCATGAATTGCCTTTCCCCACAGACATGGACAACAAGTTATACAAAATTATTGCAATGTTGAAAGGAAATCATGTTTTAAGGGTGGTTCAGTTTCAAACCAATTGCAAAGTTTCCACTTTGACTGTTAAACATTTAATGATTTGGAGTTTATAAAAATGTTGTAAACCAGAGTTTCTGAAGTAAAAAAGCAGTGCCACTCATCGTTTTGAAGTGCTAAAGCGCCATGAACCTTAGCAAGGGCCTGCCTGCACCGCCCCCTTACAGGAAAAGGCTGGACGCTATGCACGTGCTCATGCGATGATGACCATGAAAAGCACTTGATGTTGTTGGTAGGTGCTGAATCAAGAACTCACGATTCGTTATTTTCTCCTCTCTTCATACAAAAATAATATTAATGTGGCTAGTAAATTTTTGTTTTTTCCAATTCCGTCTAAGCCATTTTACATGCGCTAAAAATGGAGCACGTCACTAGTTGAGAATCCCTGTTGTTAACTATGTTAGTAATATATCTTATTATGTTTCTTTCTTTCTTCCCTCAAACAATCATCTGTTCCTGGGTGGTAAATGGGCATAAAAAATAGATATCAGAGGCTAGAAAGAAGTAAGACTTACCATTGTCAAATCAGCTTCAGCATCTTTAATATCAGTCTGAGCTTGTGTGATGGCTTTAGATGCTTCTTCTTGTGCATTCTTGGCACCATTTAAAGCACTTAATACCTCTTGAGCTGTCTTCAATATGGCATTAGCATCCAGTCTGTAAATGGACGAAAAATATTTGGATTCCAAATACCTAACCTGGTAATGGGCAGAACTGGAAATCTGAATCGATTTCAGAACGTATGCCAAAAATTGTGGAGCACTGGCCTGCACTAGATTATCAGAACTTAAGTTTTTTTGCTCATTAAATAACCTTATACATGTAATAATCTGATTTTTACTTACGAGGCATTATCAGCTCGCTGTTTCAATCTCCGGGCTTGATTTAAATCATCTCTTGTATCAACTAGGATACTGTCTATATTCTGGAGGCCTTGTATAGTTTGATTAATTTTACTAGCTAAATCTTCTATTTGTTTAGGTGTTAAAGATATACTCATATCCATAATCTCTGCAGCAATCTACAAATAAATTGAATGTGTCAAATTGAAATAATATGGGACAGGTCCGTCTGTTGATAATTTGTACAGATGTTGCATTGGTAACATTTTCTTCCCCAAATTCAAGATTTATTTTAATGATCTTAAAACATCTCACCTTTTTGACATCATTTGGACTAGCTCTCTGTGGTTGTAAGAAGTCACTGATTCTATTCAATAAGTCTTCAAGATTGGTGCGTACAGATTCAGACTGGTTTTTAGCACTAACAGCTACATCGTAGGCCATTTGAGCATCATCCTTAGCTTCTTCTGCTCCTCTCTTAGCTTCTCGAACCTAGAGATGAAATATACCTGATAACAGTAATGTCTATAGACGATAACTAGGATTTTCTCTATAAATTTAAAGTAAAAGCATCCATACTTAATAATTCCTTAGATTAGTCAATTATATTTTTTTTATACAAAACGGCACAGTCAAATTAATTAAAATAAAATAACATACATCACTGAGTAGGTCTTCAGCTTCAGCTTCTTTGATTTTTAAAACTTCTGCTGCCTGATTGGCCAAGTCTAGAGCACTTTCAGCCTTAGTGACAGCACCATCTCCACAATTACTACCACCACATTTATTACATCCTCCTCCACCACAAAATACATCACATGGATCACCTGGTTTACCACAAACCTTGAAAAAAAAATACAAAACTATATTTAACAACACACCTAGAATTAACAAAATACATCATCAGTTTTACCACAAACCTAGAAATACTAACCAGGCAAACTAGAAATATTAACAAAATACATCATCAGTTTTACCACAAACCTAGAAATACTACCCAGGCAACTAGAAATATTAACAAAATACATCATCAGTTTTACCACAAACCTAGAAATACTAACCAGGCAACTAGAAATATTAAAAAAATACATCATCAGTTTTACCACAAACCTAGAAATACTAACCAGGCAAACTAGAAATATTAACAAAATACATCATCAGTTTTACCACAAACCTAGAAATACTAACCAGGCAACTAGAAATATTAACAAAATACATCATCAGTTTTACCACAAACCTAGAAATGCTAACCACGAACCTAGAAATATTAACAAAATACATCATCAGTTTTACCACGCACCTAGAAATACTAACCACGCACCCAGAAATATTAACAAAATACATTATCAGTTTACCACAAACCTAGAAATATTAACAAAATACATCATCAGTTTTACCATGCACCTAGAAATACTAACCACGCACCCAGAAATATTAACAAAATACATTATCAGTTTACCACAAACCTAGAAATATTAACAAAATACATCATCAGTTTACCACAAACCTAGAAATACTAACCAGGCACCTAGAAATATTAACAAAATACATCATCAGTTTTACCACAAACCTAGAAATATTAAGCAGGCAACTAGAAATATTAACAAAATACATCATCAGTTTTACCACAAACCTAGAAATACTAACCAGGCACCTAGAAATATTAAAAAAATACATCATCAGTTTTACCACAAACCTAAAAATAATATATTTCTTCATCAGTTTTACTACAAACCTAGAACTAGAAATATTTACATATCATCAGTTTTACCACAAACCTAAAATAATATATTTCATTATCAGTTTTACTACAAACCTAGAACTAGAAACATTTATATATCATCAGTTTTACCACAAAAAAAGCAATATTAAAAAAAAAAATACAGATACTCTAACAGATACTTTAACGCCAAACTATAAATCATAACTAAATACATCAACACATTAGGACTACAAAATGTATCAGAAAGCTCACTGTTATCTATTTTCAAAACTTAATCCTATAGAAAACCAAAGATTTTTTACCATGTTGTTAATGTTTGCAATTCTGCCTCCTAGATCAGTGACCTTATTATCCAATTTATCTAATTCAGCTTTATTTCTCTTTAATTTATCATCAAATTGAGCTCCATTCTGGGAAATAAGATCTTCTACTCTTCTTCTAGTTCGTTCAGAATCAGTCAATAATGGTGAGGTACTGTCTACCAGCCTCTGAGCATCTTGGGACCGTCTTTCAGCTTCACGGGTAATATTCAATGCTCCTGTTAAAGAAAGGAATGTATAATCAAATCCAATTTTTGAAAACAAAAAGATTTAATGCTACTGAAATAAATTACTACATAAACCTTGCAGGTGTCTCATCTTAGCCAGGGTAGTGGAATAAATGGATTGTCGTCTGCAAGGTATTGTTTTTGATATGTTTAAATCCCACAATCTTTGAAATTGAAGTTCACTCATCATACCAAAGATAAAAATATCTTTTAATCATGCTTCCTACCTTCTACATCTCTAGCCTGGATATCAGTTGCATTAGCCCGGAGTCGTTCAGCCAAATCTTTTAAATCAGCTACCTGTTGTTTCAATACACCAATTCTAGTATTACCAATCTGTACTCTAGCTGTTGTATTACTTAATTCTTCATCCACATTATTAATAGATTTACTGTTCTCTGTTAGATTACGTCTGAAATATAAATAAATACATGATATAATATATTGCAGATATAGCCATTTCTGGCTAGCTAACTTAATAGCTGTGTTTTGAAAAAAAAATACCTTTATTGTCTTAAATTCTTGCTTTGTATTGGACCAATGCAGACAGGCAACTCCATGCAGTGTGCATTGAGTTAAAATTGAGGGTTTTTTTTCAGAAATGCTGCATTTCAATATAAAATGGCTCTAGTTTGGTTTCAGGAATGCCATAAATTTGTTATTTGTCAACTATGATTTACCTGATATAATCTAACATTGTTTCTATATCTCTAACATCAACTTGTGTTAAATTAGAGCTAGATATAATACTCTGTATCTCATTGATATTGCTCTGCATCTGTTTAAACTCTGTATCAAAGGCTTTAATAGCACCAGTAGACTGTATGTTGCTTGCTGTCTCTACTAGACTAGCTGTCTGGTCTAAAAATATATAAACATTTAATAGACTTTGAAATCAGTGATGTTGACATCAGTATGCAACCATATATGAGACCTATACGTGAGCTGTCAATATATATATTATATGACATTGGATAGGCCTTCATCTGAATTACAGTCTAGTGCCTTAAAATTCCTTTTCATAAAATGGTCAACAAATCCAATTTGTATCTGTTGAAGTCTATTGTTCTCTAAGTGAAATGATAATTAATAACATGTCAATGCTTACCTCTTAAAACTCGGATGATCCTGTCCCAGTTATCAAAACATTCTCCACAAGGTACACAATATGGTAGTTCACCAGTAGTTCCTCGAGCACAACGGTCACATTTTAACCCTGTTACACCTCTGACACATTCACACTGTCCTGTACGTCTGTCACACTGTAATGATCTGGAGCCACGTCTATCACAGGCACAATCTGAAATTCATCAAAATTGAGCCATATATTAGTTATAAGGTATTCTCTTCTGTACCACTGTAGTATATATCTCGTCTTCTGTTAAATTTCTCGTTCACAAATCCCCAACTACTGTGCCTCTACAGTCTTCTAAAAAAGAAATATTTCAATATGGTTTTGGCTTTTGTTTGCAAAATTAGAAAAGCCTTTGTTATTTCTGAGATTGAAAAAGCCACATTTCTTAAAAAGCCACATAAACATATTAACTTAAAGAGTAACTTACCATAACACTGGTCTCTAGGATCGCCATATAACAAATCAGCACAATCACTACAAGTTCTTCCACCTCTATCATCTTTACAATCACATTGTCCATCAATCTAATAACAACAATTTGAGCAAAAGTTAATGTACAACTGTATAATTGTTAATTACTTTGAGCATTCTAGTCATGTATATTCTCTGCTCGACACTAGAACTCTTTTCTTGATTGGAGATAATTTTCCAATGTATAATGTTGAACAAGGCAATAAATTTGTAAATTAACAAATAGAGCTCTTTTGTAAACATGAACATAGGAGGAACATGGCTGTAATACCTAGAATAACTTTTGCAACTAACAATAGAATTAAATCAAATTCAATCTGATAAAGGCAATATGTCGACTAAAAGACTTTCCATTAAAAGGTGTTTGGTTTAATTGACAGTAAACTGAAAAGGAATGTATCCAGTCAAAACACTCTCAAGAAAGAAGGTAGCTTTACTAGGTTACCTTACAAGCATCATATACCAAGCTTGATGTTCTTTAGAGAGGAAGTGTGAATACTAACCTGATTACACTCTAGAGAATTAGAACCAGTAGGATCACAGTTACAAGCTGAACAACCTACTCCGCTAGACAGATTATAATAACCTACAGCACATCTATCACATTCCTGACCAATAACATTAGGTAGACATGGACATTGACCATTATTACGATCACATTCTCCCAGACTCATATCTGTTCCTAATGATGAACACACACATTCTGAAAAATAAAAAAAGGTTGAAATGAAATTACATGAAACATTATTTGTATAAATAAATACTGTTAGCTAATACTGCACTTTAACCCTTTTACTATGTTGTCACATTATCATAAGGAATAGGAGTCAATAGCATTATACCATTAAAACACAGTATGTTTAAAAATCTTACGTTTACAGTTCTGTTCTGAAGCTTCACCAAAATATCCTGCTGTACAGAGTTCACAATTATATCCCTCTGTATTATACAGACATTTTAAACATTCTCCAGTAGATCTATCACAGCTTCCAGGCATAGCAAAATCTATATTATTATTACAAATACATCTCTGACAACTACCACCTTCTTGTAATGGATTACCATAATAATTCTCTTCACATATCTCACAATTTGGTCCTGTTAAAAAAAACAAAAAAATTCTACTTATTGAAACCTTGATTTGACAAACATGCTCCCAAAAAACCTAAAACCTTCACTCTCATGATGATAAAATACAGTAAATTGAATGTAAACCAAATAATCAATTGGCCACTAGATGGAGTATATTTGGATTGTGTAGAAGAGATACTGGATGAACTTGAATTTGACAATATTTTAACACAATAAAAGTTAAACTGTACTCACTCTGATATCCAAGTTTACAGTCACAAATAAAAGAGCGAGATCTAGGATCTAGAGAACACTGGTCAGCATGGTTCAATGTGCTATTAGGACCTCCAGGACACATACAGGGTTGACATGGTATACGAGCACCTCTTGGTTCACCATAGTAAAAATCTAAACATCTGAAAATTTACACAAAATACATGTAGTATAATTTACTAAACTTGGTACATAAAACCATAGCGTTAACCATTAGTAGTACATTAACTATATCCATTTATGGCTGGGTCAACCGGAATAATGAGGAAAGATCACTTATTCGAGTTAACCAGATTTTAACCAGGCATTATATGGTATTTCATTGCAAAGATGATTCTCTCTGTATTATTATTATGCTATGTGCGTAAAAAAAAGAATTAAAAATATTCTATTGAAATAGACAAATATCATTCCTGTATGTGAGTAGATTTGGAAGGAACATTATTCATAATTTCTTACCTTTCACAGTAATCACCCTGGGTATTATCTTGACAGTTTATACATCTTCCAGATAAATTATCACACGTTTCAGCATGTCCATTACACTGACAGGCACGACACTGTGGAAATCCCCAATTACCAGGAATACAAACATCACATGTCTGTCCACCAACATTATCAGCACAGGAACATTGTCCACTGGTACCATTACAGAAATTATCTAATGCTCCAATATCATTACAATTACAGGCTATAAAAAATAGTACGAGATGTTAATATAATAAAACTATTCTAATAATATAACTTTATAATTATTACTCATTGAATATGTCATTAATAGTTACAAGTTTACCGTTATCAAAAAGAAACATGTTATAATATACTACAATGTTTTCAAAATGTATATTGCTCTATAATTGATGTATTGAGCGCTATTTTAACAGTGAAAATATAATTCATTATTGTATATATCATATTCATTTTAACTTAAATTACTTACGTTGGCAACCACTAGGACCGAAACCATAAGTTCCTGGAGCACACTGGTCACATCTTCTACCTACTACATTAGGTTTACATTGACACTGTCCACCTAGTGGTTCACAGTCACGACTTAATGATCCAGTCAAATCACAATCACATGCTGAAATTATAATTGTAAGGTAATGACATAAAACTTACAGGGTTTGATACATCAGATACAAGCTCAATATGCAGATCTATAAAAAGAAATGAGGGCCTGGTTTGAACACAATGATGGTTATGGTTGGATATAATGTGAAAGAAATAATTATCACCCCTTATAAAGATATGTCTATAATTTTAGAGTGGTAAAATACATTATAGTGGGTTTTAAAAAATGGTTACCTAAAGCTTCTCCATGTAAAACAGCAGAGATACTGAAATAATGTTTTTTACACTCATCAGGTATATTAGACTGTAGTGAACCCAGTTGTACTTGATCACATCGATATCGTGTAAATTGGTTCTTCAAATATAGAGGTAAACCTGGTCCTTGAAATATTGGTATACTGTCTGTATTAGGTACCAATAAGATCTATAATCAAAGTTTTAAATTGAATTAGAATGCTTTTATAAGACATAATCCAAAGTTTTACTAGACTTGAACATTGTCAAAATGTCAAAGACATAAACTTCATAATAAGGATTTTTCTTTAGATAAATGTTTTATGATTTTCTCTGAAAGAAATGGAAAGGATATGTTATCATATTATGAATTATCTAAGAATAATACATAAGGTAACTTACTGAATCAATTAATACAGTAGCTTGTGGAGTAGATTCTCCCTCTTTATATCTATTGAGATCTATTCTAATAGTGTATTTTTTACCAGGTTCAAAACAAGTTGGTGGTGATACACTAATAAATCTGTTACCTATAATATCATATATCATTATAATATTTACATTACATTGACCAATGTACACTTACAAATTTACAAATGTCATAAAACTTGAGCCTATTCACACAAATTTATTGAAATTTAATATCATCATAAATTACATCTTATTCCACAAATATTGTTTGTTTTAATCTACCTATTGAAAAATAAACAGATGCATCACAAATAGGTTATTTTATTTGGTTTTAAGGTTTATGTCCAAATATTAGAATTTAATTCCACTTCAAATACAGTTTTCTAGTTTTTACAGCAGCATAATGTCAACAACTTATTTTCAGTTAACAATACCATTGATATTTCTAAGAATGTTACTGTAAAAGTCTGGATTTAATCAAATGAACAGAAAATTGTTTGTATTTATTCTGTTTGTCCTATTTCGTTATCATAACCAGAATATTTGATTGTCAGGGGAAAACTTACTTGGTTGAAGTCGAACAGTTTTGACATCATCAGCAGGATTATATCTAGCACATAGTCCATTAGGATCAATAGGTTCATCTCTTATTACTGTTATACGTACATCACTCCAGGCTTCAGGCATCTACAAGTATACAGATATCTTCTAATGTTTCTTGTTAATCATCCATCAATCTTAATGAAAATTTCTACCTTAATAATCTTGTGAGCATTGCATTTAAAAGGCGTATCAACATGCAATTAAATAGTTGAACAGAAAAAACAAAATTAAGCCAATGCATCATAATTTCTTTGTAACCAACTCGATTCACTGGCAAATTATTGTATAACTCCATATTTATTTTTTTTTTCCACTATTTTAGTTTATAATGATGTACAACTGATTCATACAGTACTTTGCTTTTAGATTCAAATAATGACTCACAATATGGATAAATGGTCTTCTATAAAAATGAGGAAGAAAAGTCAAATATAACACATGTATGTACAAATAGTGGAAACATTCAAAAAGTAAAGATATTAACATAAAAAATAAAAGAATTCAAGGAACATTGGAAAGGAAACAAATGATTCGAAATATAAAACCTTACCACACACATTAACAGACTACATATCATGTAGAATCCTAGCAGCAATGTTAATGGAAAAAATATATGATTGATAAATGAAAATGACATCTAAAGTCCTTAAACTTTTCTGACATCAGATAAAATCATCATTAATTATGCGATGAAAATAATACTATGAAACAATATGAAAATTGCAAGTTCTAATAAATTCTTGTACTGTAGAAAATTAACCTACCCTTGGATCATAACGTAATACTAAGTCATAATACATAGGGAAATCTATATTACTAAACATAATTTCCATACTATCTCCTTCTGTTAATAACATATAACCTGTACCAGTCCAGTACTTAGCATCAGGTATAGGTTCACGAAGATATACTCTACCATTCTGAAATAATAAATAGTTTTACATATAGTCTAGGATTAAATAAAAAGTTTCATCCACAATTTTAGCTTTACCAGCAAAATAAACCTAGGAAAAACCACAAAAATGTAACTTGGAAGTTAAAACAATTTCCAGACCATTCTTATGTGCAATTTATTTTTTAATCCTTCTGTTCCAGTTGAAGTTTTACTGTTGACTCCCTAAAAGTGTTGAGATAATACTTACACCAGAGGCTTGACCATGTTCACCTTCATATAGATAATAATCTAGTCCAGCATAGTAATATCCAGGGAATGGCTGATCACATTGACGTCCTACTATATTAGGTCGACACTGACACTGTCCACTAGCCTGATCACATGTCTCACTTAATGATCCACCGATATCACAATCACATGGATCACATCCATAATCCTTGGCACTTAATCCAAAAAATCCTGGCTGTAAAAGATGAAATAAAATATGATCATGTTCTCTTCATAAGCAGAAAGTAATGACTCTACCAGTACTCCTTTTCCAATTTAATGTCATGCTTTTAATTTACTGTACATGAACAGTTTTCACACATTAGGCTACTTAAATATCCTGAAATTTGCCTGGTCATCATGAAAGGTGGTTTTAACTTAATGCCTATTTAACTTGGTGAGTTTCTCCACAAATTCTATGATAATATTAATATTAATTCTATGAAACTTACATAACAAGCATCACAATTTCTACCAGTAACATAACGTTTACATCGGCATAATCCAGTTACTTGATCACATCCAAAATCTCCAATAGTACCTATAGCATTACATGTACATGCTGAAATAAAAGACAATATCAAATTATACATCACTTATTTTCTATATTCTGCTCTCCAAGTTTTAGCAAGATGCTACCGCCATTATGCATAATGTGCTCCAAATAGAAACTATAACATTGAATAAATTAACTTTTCTAAATCAAATTTTCCACAATGCTGTTTGGCTCCTTATGGATAACTTGGGTAACATTTAAGGCCACAATGCCTGTATTCAATACTCACCTTCACAGCCTTCAGGATTTTCTTGTAATAAATTCCAATAATTATCAATACATTTATCACATCTTGATCCAGTGGCATATTTCTTACAATAACATTTACCAGCTTCTAGACCAGCCAATTCATCAGTTCTAGCATCACATTCACCATTTAATTCTGAACCAGATGGATCACAGTCACAGGCTGAAACATACAATTTATTGATATGAACTCTTTCAAAAAAATAACCAATGTAATGCTATCAATATCATATAAAGAACACCCTGTCTGAATGATAATTATCAAATACTGTAATTTTAGTTGTGGCATAAAGATAAATGATTTTGATGAACAAAGCAAATTAAATTACTGTCCAATTTCTGTCCTTCAATGAATTTTAATCATTTTTTAGAATACTTACGTTGACAGATTTCAGGATCTCGTATATCTCTATTAGGATCTTGATAATAGAATGTGGCACATTCCTGGCAGTTTCTACCCTGTGTATTATGTTGACACTGATCACAAACACCACCACTTATTCTACCAGTAGCCTCATATACAGCCGAATCAAAATGACATTGGGTAGCATGATTATTACAGTTGCACCCTGAAATATAAATGACATTGGGTATAAAATGACACTGGAAGTCATGATTATTACTATAACATTGCCACACAAATGACGTTGAGTATAAAATTACACTGTTATACAATGACATTGGATTACATTATTATTACAATAACATCTTGTAACACAAATGATATTGGGTATAAAATGACATAAGAAGGCATGTTTACTACAATAACATCTTGTAACACAAATGATATTGGGTATAAAATGACATTGGATTACATGTTTACTACAATAACATCTTGTAACACAAATGATATTGGGTATAAAATGACATTAGAAGGCATGTTTATTACAATAACATCTTGTAACACAAATGATATTGGGTATAAAATGACATTAGAAGGCATGTTTATTACAATAACATCTACAAAATGACATTAGAAGGCATGTTTATTACAATAACATCTTGTAACACAAATGATATTGGGTATAAAATGACATTAGAAGGCATGATTATTACAATAACATACTTACATTGATTACAAATTGCATTGGCAATTATTCCAATTTTTGAGAATCAATGTGACAAAAGAAAACAAATCAAAATCATTCAAACACTTACGTTTACAAGAATTAGGTTGATTCTGTCTAGCTGGTCTCCAGGGTAAATCATTATAAAAATCCTGACACATCTCACAATTTAAACCTTTAGTATTATGTTGACATTCACATTGACCATGAACCTGCAACCAAGATTCACCATTTCATTTCATACATATACTGAAGACATGTAATTTCAACACCAAATTTTATATCATCTCTTGAACACAAGGAAATACTTTAAATGCAATAGTAGACCTGCTGGTTATACAGACAAGACTGAAACCAGCAAACATTTCATCATGGCTAAATCAACAATTAATCTTTTTGAAACTTTTAGAGCCCCACTCAATATATGAATTATACCACTGAATCTAATATCACTGAAGAATTTTTATTTATGAAACTTTTGGCCTCTGTCAACCAAGGGTCTTATTCTTGAAACTTAAGTTAAAATGATTTCAGTGTTTAAGTCATCTGATTGGTAAATCACTAAAATTGATATCAAATTTAGTTTTGTTATCCAATCAGATGACTGTATTTCTTAAAATCTTAATTTTTTGAGACTAAGGCCCCAAGTGATCAAGCTTAGAAAGAACGGATTATAACTGTTGACTCACCATATCAGGTCTGGTATCATAGCCAGGAACAGGTAAACATCTTGCAGCATGACCATAACAAGAACAACTACCTCTTACAGTCATATCATACATAGAATAGTAATATTTCTCTTTAATTTCAGGTCTAGAATCTAATAATGTATCACCTGAAATAACAAATATAATTGTTAGTCTTTATTTCCCAGAATTGCATTGAAAAGATGTACATTACAAGTCTGGATTTTAAAATGTTCTTTTTCTGTAGAATCAATCCACTATATCCTGAACTGGACAATCAAGCTAAATAAATGGGAATGCAGACTTTTGATCATAAAAGTTTCCATACAACTTACACATATTATACGATAAAGAACAATACATGTACCTAATGTATGTAATTCTGTTAAGTTGACACGTAAATTAGTTAATTTCAATAAATCTTGAACTTTCTCACTGTATGGATCATCTACTCTAATAAATGGAGGTAATACACGGAAAATAACCTGAAAAATAACAGCACATACATTATAACAGATCCTATTTCAATTTCAATTTCAGTAGATTTTGACAGACAACCTGCACCACCGATTCTTACTAACAGAGCAATGACACATCTGAATACCTGTTCTGTACATATTAAAAATCATGACACATCTGAATACCTGTTCTGTAAATATTAAAAATCATGACACATCTGAATACCTGTTCTGTACATATTTAAAATCATGACACATCTGAATACCTGTTCTGTACATGATGCAAATCATGACACATCTGAATACCTGTATTGTGCATATTGCAAATCATGACACATCTGAATACCTGTATTGTGTATCATTGCAAATCATGACACATCTGAATACCTGTATTGTGTATATTGCAAATCATGACACATCTTAATACCTGTACTGTACATATTACAAATCACGACACATCTGAATACCTTTACTGTACATGATGCAAATCATGACACATCTAAATACATGTACTGTAAATGATGCAAATCATGACACATCTGAATACATGTACTGTAAATGATGCAGACATGACACATCTGAATACATGTACTGTAAATGATGCAAATCATGACACATCTGAATACATGTACTGTAAATGATGCAAATCATGACACATCTGAATACATGTACTGTAAATGATGCAGACATGACACATCTGAATACATGTACTGTAAATGATGCAAATCATGACACATCTGAATACATGTACTGTAAATGATGCAAATCATGACACATCTGAATACATGTACTGTAAATGATGCAGACATGACACATCTGAATAAGGGATTTGTAGGAGGGAGATGAAATATTCAACCAACTGTTCATGTGTATTTCTGGTACAACACATTAAGAAAAAAAATGACTCACCTCTCCCTCTGTTGAAGGTGTTTCTGCTGAATATCTCTGAACACAAATAACATCAGTTAATGAACGAACAGGTCCACGTGGAACACCAGGGAAAGAACGAGCACAATCCTGAGCAAAATAACGATACACTTTCCATGTTTTACCAAAATCGTATGATCTTTCAATGAGTAATGCTTTTGGTCTAAAGGTCTTAAATGTCATAATTAAATGAGTGAAATGAAATTCGGCCTCCAAGTCTAACTGAACAGTTACATCTTGTTCACCGTTTCTAGCTTGCCACCAACGGTTACGTCTGTCTTTGAATGATGATACAATGTTTGATATTTTATGACTACGTTCATTGAAACCCTCTCTCCATGGCTGACGAGAATCACACTGAAAACATTTAGTGTCTTTTTCTAAATAACTGACAACACAGAATCTTTCTGGACGCTCTGCACCACACGTAGAGGAGGCTGATAAATAATCTTCACGTCCAATCAGTAAATCTCCCGTTGCTGGGTAACAACTACCCTGTTCACATCGTGATCTCTGTCTATTTCTTCTCCGCTGCCCTTCCAATCCTGTAAGAAGAAATGGTTTCTCATACTTAATTAGAAAATAAAACATAGTTTTCAACATTATTGACAAAGTCAGCAATAATACAAAATAGTGTTTTGGACATTCATTATTATGAACAATTTAAACATTCCAAAATATTGATAATAATATTTATATAAATTATTTGCATTTAATACATTCTGAAAAAGCATTTCCATATATCTATAATTACATGTTTGGTATCAGCTGTCTACGGGTAAATGTATCATGTCTATTATTAAAAAGAAAAATTTCATGTAGTAATCTATCATTTGAAACATCTATCAATAATTTCTTATTTAAAGGCAATGTTTCACTAAGCTTTTTTACTAGTTAAATATTTCAATTACGGTCTATTGCAGCAGAAAATTTGTCATTGGTAATATCTTTTTAAGGAAATAACTCAATTGTCTACTATTTAAGAAAATATTTGAAGTTACAATTCAATATTCAGAAACTATTTCAATTCAAAATCTATCATTTAATAAATATTTCACAGTCTATTTCAATTAAAGGGACAGATGCACCATTTTGGGGGGATGATTTGAGTCTCGAATATATGTTGTCTTCAAAGTACTATAAATGTATGACAATCGCATAATTCCTTCAAAAATTTCTCAACTGAGAATTCCTTTCTCTATTTCTATAGATTGTCTTTTTTATGTATGGCAGTGACTCAAAAAAATACAACTGATCTTTTTTAATTTCAAACGCAGATAATTCTGGACACACATGGATCTCAACACTATTACTGATTCCTATTTCTGAGACTAAGGTACGATTGATAAAAAAAATGGCGCAATTTTCGATTTAAGCTAACAATAAATTGAGAAATATTTCAATAAAAATATATTGCTTAAAACAATTCATAAACAGTTTAGTATTTTAACTGACAATTCAATATTTCACTGAATTACAACCACCATTTATGAAATATTTTAAATACAGAGTATTAATATACAATGTGTACTTGTTAGTGGTTAGTTCAAATTACCTAGTTAACTGTTATTCAATGAAATATTTCAATAATTAGCAGTCTATTACACATTGAAATATTTCAGCTAGTAAACTATTATTTAATGGAAATATTTCAATGTGTAATTAACTATCAACTGGATATTTGTCAGATTGACTCATGGTAAAAGGAAATTCAATCTGGTTTAATGAAATGTAAAATGTTTGTGTATATGTTAGTCACCATGGGGTATGTTTAATCATAAGGGAAGAGGAAATTCTTTGTTTATTTCCAAAATTACTCCCTCAACATCAAAACACATGTTAAATAAATGTCCACCAGATGTGATAAGATTATTATTTTATGATGTTTATTTTATAAATGCATATCACAAGTATCCAAATATCCATGTTAGAATCTTCAAAGGCTGCAAACACCATCTGTTTGGGGTGGGATGATGGGGAGGGGCTGAATAAGCTGGTAATATTAAGTTTACTTAAAAAATATATTATAAAGATAGGTGTCATCAATTAAAGTGAACTATAGTTTAGGACTTCTTTAACAAAAATTATGATAAATTTGTGATAAATCTATCAGGCATAGATATTGTTTCCATTCCAATACACTCATACAAATATCTGAATTAAACCCAAAACCTGACTATCAGAGATCATATCATTTTTAAGAAGTGATCAGCAATTCTTATAGCTGGTAAAGTAGTAGGCTATGAGAAGATATATGTTTTAAAGAAGTAAAGTCTATGTAATATGAGCCTGCTGGTATATGATATGAAGAGTGGAATAAGTAGAGAGATAAGATAGACGCTGATTAGACAACTTTATATCATGTCTTAATTAACTTCTGATAGTTTACAACAATCTATTAATATATATATAAACATTTAATAACCTATATTCCAGACTCTGTATATAAATAACATGTATACAACTTGAGACATGGACATGTAAACACTAACAAATACATAATTAATTAAAAGACTGAAAAACAATATATCTTCAAACCAAAAGATATTTACAACATTTACATCAAGTTTCCTGAAATTAAAAGAATGAATAACGCCGGAAATCTAAATGATGCAAAATAGAAGCAATCCTTTTATACTCAAAAAAGGCTAGTAAATCATTTTTCCTTATTAGATAAGATGAGAGATAAATCCCCTAAAAGGATAGCATTTAACAAGGCTCTATGATGTGAATATTGTGTGAATGGTACAAACATTTCAACTAATGTAAACAATTTTACTGTAAGCTTATATCTATATCATTCACAAATATATGCCTGAAGAAATTTAGGACAATCTTTGTATGGGGTAACATTAAAAAAAATTATTGAAACAAAGTACATGTACTATTGGCAATGAAGCACACCTGTACAAAGGAACAAAATTTTTTAAATGTTGAAAGTTTATATTCTGATTCATTCCATGTAGAAGATCACATCACTTGTGTTGGGGACATTTGGCTGAGATTGAAAGTCAATGTATACGGCTTGTAAATGAATGAATGGAAGTGGTCAAGTGGTCAGTATAAAGAAAGGATAGCCACTTAAGTTGTTAATGGTATGTAAAATATGTTATCTCAATCTAGAGTTAGTGGTCAGTATTTATCACTGACCAGTTAATCTTGACCACTATTGTTTATCTTGATAGTGTCAACACTTTAAACATTGATTTTCTCACTTTACTATCTTGTTTCTTTAACATAGTGAAAGTGAAATATTTCGTCAACTCTATCAAATACAGAGCAATATGTGTCTGTAACTATCAAATACATAGCAATATGTGTCTGTAACTATCAAATACAGGGCAATATGTGACTGTAACTTTCAATTACAGAGCAATATGTGTCTGTAACTATCAATTACAGAGCAATATGTGTCTGTAACTATCAAATACAGGGCAATATCTGACTGTTACATTCAAATACAGGGCAATATGTGACTGTAACTATCAAATACAGGGCAATATGTGACTGTAACTTTCAAATACAGGGCAATATGTGACTGTAACTTTCAAATACAGGGCAATATGTGTCTGTAACTATCAAATACAGGGCAATATGTGTCTGTAACTATCAAATACAGAGCAATGTGTGTCTGTAACTATCAAATACAGGGCAATATCTGACTGTAACTTTCAAATACAGGGCAATATGTGTCTGTAACTATCAAATACAGGGCAATATGTGACTGTAACTTTCAAATACAGGGCAATATGTGTCTGTAACTATCAAATACAGGGCAATATGTGTCTGTAACTATCAAATACAGAGCAATATGTGTCTGTAACTATCAAATACAGGGCAATACGTGACTGTAACTTTAAAATTCAGGGCAATATGTGACGCTCTTTAATTCTTGACCTCTCTCCAATTGTGTTTTATCATACTGGTACTTATAATTGTTTAGGCAACACCAAGCAGGAGAACATTCACTCTCCATATAGTAACTATTTAATTTCTTATATCAGAATTCTCTTTTCACAAATATATTTTCAATGTCTCTTTTTGTTATGTGTAAGGTGTGTTTTCTAATTTTAACTTCCTAGTCTAGACATGAACAAGTTACAGAAAATGTGTTATTTGATGTAGTGGTCACTGGTCACTCACTATTGACCATCATCTAGTTCTTATTTGTCCAGTCAATAGATCATCTTGTATGAATAGACTTGACCACTCTAACTAAATAACTAGGACTGGACAAACCTTCCTTTATGTATACCAATCTTCATTTAAATTACAACTTGTTAAGAGAGGTTTGTTATTGCAGGTCAAAAATTTCAACATGGGCAGTAATGGTCAAGAGAAATGTGATATAGTATCTATAATTGACAAGAGTCCTCATATTAAAAAACTTCCAATTCTTATGAAGAAAAATTGTATAATGGCCAATAAATTGAATGTAGCAACATACTCATTTGCACCTCTATCATTCCCTTTCTTGTGTTGGTCTTATGGAAAAGGGTAAATTATGGCTAATAGGTGAACATAAATATAATACATATAACAATTTACATGGTATAAATATGCCAGAAGTAGATCTTGATATATAGAACTTCTATTTTCAATGTATTAACACCACATCAAAGGTTAGTACTTGAAAACCTTGATGTTTATGAGATGTTAATGAAAGAAGAAAATAGCTATATAACTCTTTTCCTTGAGAGTTTTCAGTAGGTTCTCACATAAAATATCATGTTCATATTTTAAAGGAGCAACAGAGAAATCTCGGGTTAGCTTATTTTGATCTAGGACAATGGATGTTCCAGATGTTTTTTTGCTTTAACATTAACTTCAAATTATTTTTCCAACACCATTCATTTGTTCGCTTATATTTCAGGATAATGTAGAAGAATATGGAAGAAGTCCTAGTCAATGAATAAAATTGATCATACAATTCTGTCAGTGACTTTATGTCTTGGACAGCAAAATAATCTACATTCAACTTCTTTTTATCTTAGAGTATAGATAATAACATGCCATATTAGGTTTATATGAACCCAGTAAACTTAAAGTGTATTCTTTATCCTTTAAAAGATCTTTTTACTATGAAATAATTGGTCTTTAACCTGCAATATTCTGTCTGCAATTTCCCACAGGACCAGCTAACAAAAGACATATAAACTTGTTTTTGGGGTTAAACACTTAAACAATTGTTATTGTACAGAGGATTATCCATTCATTCAAATTAACCAAATTGTCAAATTTGTTAAAACTATTATGCAATTAAAGACGCAATGAGACACAAAAAAAAACGAATTATTTTTTTTACTGGACATTAAAATAAACTTATAAATTGGTATTAATGGCCAGTGAAGCCATCTACTTTGGTACTTTTCTTGCAAGTTAACTTAAATGGACAGGTTCGTCATTTGTTTGACCAATCATACCTTAGTCTCAGCAAAGGGATTTTTTTAGCTAAGAAAATCAGCGCTTACAGCTCACTGATGAAATATGAGCCTTCAAATCCATGTGTATCCAGAATAATCCGCATTAGAATGAAATGTTCAATGAAAAAATAAATGGTTTATTCATTTAAAGAATTTTAAGCCAAAGTAGAACAGTACATTAAAAGATTTGCAAATCACTTTTGGTTTCTGTTTTCTGATGAAATATTACTAAAAGGAGCAAAAGATTTGAAATTCCACATTGCATTAAAGTGAACGTATGAGCAAAGAGCATTGAAATAACTATTTTATCAACTTCTGTTGCAATATTTGAATTTTATTGGTCAAAAGTATGAAGAAAGCTGCTACATTCAGTCATACAACTGTTTTTGAGGAGAAACTTTGATTATATTTGACAGCCGGCTTCCATAATTTACTATTCCTGTAAACCAATACCGCCTCATAATGGGTGATTGTTATCTCCATCTCACCAGTGACCTAGTTTATAAAATATTCTGAAATTCTTAAAGTCTTGGAGAAGAACAGCTTGACCTTGAGCACGTTTCTGTTGAGAAATTCTTAAAGATTTTTGTCACTTTTCTCAAATTTGATTTACAATTATGATGATTTAGGAAACATTGGCTATCTAGTAGCTTTATACTTGTTTGATATTTTGTGTTAATTTTTTACATATACAGTGAAAATTGGAAAATTCGATAAGAAAATATCATCATTTTTATTAGATACCATGATTTACATTCTTGAGTTTAGTTGACAAATGCATGACATATTCTTGAGTTTAATTGACAAATGCATGATGTGTGTAGATAGAGAGATATTTTGTCTCTCATTCAAGTATTTAAATATTTACTAAGTATAACTGAAATCAAGACATATTTAAAAAATATGTTGTTCCATTTTTGCAAGGCTCCTGTTCTGGTTATACATCAAAATGATGATTAGTGTGTCCTTATTTGCTGGGGAACAAGAAGAACACTGACATACAAGTTTATTCAAAACAGAGGCTATTGGCCTTTGCAACTTTACACATAGTTTTCATTCCAACCAAATACTATATGAGATAATAACTTAAACAGACGTCAACATTTTTCACTGTTAGACAGTTGAATATTTGTCTGTTGGTGAGAAAATATTCCTATCCTGTGACATTTATATACATCATTTTACAACAGCATGGCCCTTTTTTATACTATTAAAGTCACATTATGTCAAACTCACAATAATTTATTTTACCATAACAATTCCTGAATAAAAGCATAATTTATACTTTTTACAATAACAACTTCACACAGATCCTCTCTACCACCTTATCCTTGGCAAACCCACCTTGTAAGAACCCACACCCACAATTTGTTTCTAAATAAAAAAATACAACCCTCTAACCGACTGAGTTACAGAGCTCTCAAGTATTCTAAATACTTTAGTTTTACCAAAATTGGAGAAAATGCATGAATTTGAATTGACTTTAGCCTCTATTATCCAGTCTGTCTATGTCTATGCACAGCTTCGACATAAGAGGGCCTGGACAGGTTCCTAAAAATCTTTGAAATTGACCGAGGCTACAGTGGGTATTGAATCTGAATGGTCGAAAATCCACATCCACTTTGATGAAATGAAAAATTTATTAAAATCATTCAGTTATCATGATAATGTCTTCCAATTATAATTCTTAGGTCCAAAAATCAATAAACATAACATCAGCAGATAAAATCATAAAATATAAACTGATAAAACTGCCAATTTGTTTCAATTGTTAACAAGTCATTTGAGACAAGAAGGTCGAATATGCATAATTGTAGTTATCTCCCTTAGTGGAATTTGAAACCGTTGTAACAGAATATTCAATAAAAACTCTCAGATTATATCCTATCATAGACAGGAATAGTTTGAGAGTCGGAAGCTAAATTGACTTTTGAGACCACTGTTAGTAAAAATTTCTTTGATACTATGACTTTATGTTTTATTGTGTTAACTGATATGACAAGATCAACTGAGGTCTCTACAGAGATTAATGTCATTTTTAATTCTTTTATATCCAGTAGCCATATTAATTCTTCTAATAAACCCATTTCAACTACCCTGGTGTAAACTTTAGAATCTCAACATCTTGCTTTGGACTGATATGAACCAATATTTTTTCTCTGTAGGGAACACATTTACTGTCCAAGGAAAGTCATTAATTTTGATTGGTAGAGTGTTTGTTCCCTACCATTTCGCCATTGCCGGAAAAAATCCCACCTGAAAACTTTGAAAATTACATGTATTATGGATGGACGGAAGTGTTAGAACCCTCTGAAATCTTTTGTGAATATAAGGCTAACATGTTAGTAACTTTCTGTTAAGATTTACATCGATGTAAAATAGAATAGATAGAAAAGTGGGTGGTGTGAAACTGCAACATTTCTGATTCATTCAATGAAGAACGCTAAAGGAACCTGGGGTTTATCATGTCTGCCTTAACCTTTCCATTAACCAAACATGTGCCATAAAAGTCAATGAAAGCATTTATTATACTGGAACATTCAATTATTTGTGCCAAAGGTTTGACTGAAGATGCACACTTTGTTATTGCATTTAAAGCAGCATATTTATTTTGTAAATTGAAATTTCATTTAAAATGAGTTAGCAAATAGCGATAGTCCTTATTCACACCTCGTTTTTTAGACACTGAAAGTGAGGTTCATAACACAAATTGATCCATTGATAGGATGGCGACGTCATATGAATGAATAGCCAATTTGATGTCATTAGACACTTGCTCAACATCATGGAAATGGCCTTAAAACTGCCATTTCTCAGAAATGTGTGAGGGTAAAATTCATGTAAAAGTATCATTACATAGCTAAATCAATCTAAATTTAAGTATTTAAAATATGATTAGTTTCGAGTTAGTTGGATTGGAGAAATAGGCTGTAAAGTCATCAAGGTGGCGATTTTATGAAGTGACATAACGTTACCTTTTCAAGGTTTGCATTATGAGCCTCATTCTGGATTCAATATGGCTGATGCGTGAACAAGAACTTCAGAACTGCTACTAATGATAAGCTACCCTCAGAAATAGCTTACATAACCTTGAATACCTAAAACTATGTTAAATTTTATTGACATACCATGCCTTTCAACAATATTAAGCATGACATAAGTTCAAATACTATAATCAGTTTTTTTAGCAATGGAATGCTTATCTATAAAATTTCAAGTACAAACATTGATAGTCAGGATCAAATAGCTGAGATTAAATACACAATATCAAGGGTAATTAAGTATAATAAAGGTTAAAGATTAATGATTTTAAAACATGTTATATCATATCTGTAATTCTTATCATTAATAGTTATATCATTATTATTTATATTCTTGTATTGTACATGTTTCAACATACACCTACACATTAACTACCATTTCAGTTTAAAGAGACCTTCTTTACAATATTAAAACTAAAGCAAGATTTGATTTAATGATTGAAATGTCAAGTATTCTGGGAACAGTTTACTGCATGTGACAAGAATATTTATGAATTGACTATTCATGTGATTGTACCCTTAAACCACGATAATATCATTCGGCAACTCTATTTCGGCAGTTCTATAAGTTCTGGAACAAGTCCTGATGTCTTTTATGGCAGGTCTCTGTAAAATGAGATTTTAGACCAGTTTGCCAGGTTATTGTAATATTGAAAATACTTCATAGCTTTAGAGCCATTGGGAAATTTTTTGGACGCTGACTTATTCACTCAATGTTATGTTATGATTATCTATTCCTATTTTTTAACTATAATACATTTTATCATAATAAATCAGTATCTTCACCATTTTTGTTAAATTAAACTCGATTCTAAAGTTTCAACTACAAAAATCATTCGATTATGTGACATCGACATAAAATACTGGATAAAAAGACTACCATTATGTACCGTAATAGTAATATGTTACAGAATGCTAGCAGAACTTTCGACAAATTTTCAAAAATATAGTACCATATAGAGGATTATAAATAAAAGTTTACTAGCTGTGGTATGAAAGAGTAAATCTTTAAATTGGTATGGTGTGATTATATTATAGTTTTGGTCGAATTTACATAACAAGTAATGTCTGTATATAACACTAGTCTATATTAATGACTTAATATAAGTCTGACTGACTGTCTGTCTGTCTGGTATTTTTATCATATTATTCATATCTGTTTACCTTTTGTCAGCTTCATAAAATACTAGATTTTTCTTTCACCTTAACTTTTCCTTACACAGATGAATAAGTAGAAAATGAATTTATTAGTTTCTAGATTTATCAGATGAGTTATTTTATTTTACATTACATAAAATGATGACAGTTGTTTCAAAGGACATAGTCAGTATGAAAATACATAGTCAGTAGTCATAGTCAGGTTCTCAGAACAGTTAAAATTTGGTAGTGTATCAGTCCGAGAACAGTTCTTAAGCGTCTTGACCCCTTGATATTTTCTATAATTTCTGTAAGCAGATGATTTGCCTTCATTCGGTTTATTAGAACGTCTATAATTAACTCTTTTGTGAAGAGTTCCATTAAAATGAGAACAACACATTACTTACTTTATTCTTATAATAACTATTCTTGGAACACCCGAAATTGTAGTAGTGTAAACAGTAAAAATTTTGTTATTTTTTTTCATCCAGGTCTAGACCAAGAACGGAACACTACGTAGCATTTTAATGTAATCAGGGCTTATAAATATATAGTGGTATATTTTTCATATTGAGCCGGCTTAATTTAAAAACTCTTTTCATAAGTAACGCTGTCAAAGAATCCAAAATTACAGGAAAAGACTTTCAGGTGATGTAACTGATCAATATTCATTATTTAATTAACATTTAGCCCAATTCTCATACAGTACTAAAAGGTTATTTTCATCACCTATTTCTTTACACATGCTTGTTTCAATGATGTATTTCAATGGACAGATAGACAATGTTACATCTGTCAATTTAAATGGCTCATTACCTTCATCATGCTATGCAAAAACATGTCTTGACGTAATTAGTTTTTTTTTTAATCATAATATATTACTAAACCACCTACACGTGTGTAACATTAGAAAGAGGGCTTAGTGACATTTTCGTGCATGATCATATGCAACAGTGAATAATTATGTGGCAATATGTGAATTAATAAGTTATGACTATGATTAAAAGGTCTCAGAGTGAATAAAAATATGACAAAATAATAATAATAAATACTTAATTTCAAGCCTCTCATCAAATTAAATTTTACCACAAGATCTCAAAATATTATAATATGAAATATTATGAACAATTTTTAGAATGTCCAACTGAAAATTTAGAATACCAAGGATCCATGATCTACGCAGGCCTAAAATAAAGAAGTGACGTTACCGTACATAAAATCTCTGTAAAACTGTCCTCTAAATGTAAGGCTAAGATATTCTGAATGAGAAAACAGCAGAATAAATCTTTTTTAATGTCCATTTTTGAACATGACTATATACGTCTAATTTCTCAATAATAAACAACAACCAATAGTGGAATACAAATACATTCTCCTAAGTCTTTACATGTTCAAATTCAAACCTTCAATATCATCAATATAATTTTTTATATTAAACTCAATTAGTTATTTCTTTGGTACTTTTATAAATAGATCTAGATAAATAAAATAGTTTATATTTAAGAAACAACATAAGTAAAATCCCAGCAAAATTTCTCATCAAATCTGAAAACTTCACTGTTTTTTTTAAGATAAGAAAGATATTTGAGGTAGTTTTATCATATATTGGTATTGATAAGACATTGACCTAAATCTCCAGGGAACCTGTTTCATAAACCTACTCGCTTTTATCAGATTCCATCATACTCAACTCTACTGGTCAATTCTCAATGGCTACCACCTGGCCAGATGTTTTTATAAGCATCTCATATTTCAATCAACTGACCAATATCTCCAGTCTCATTTCATTCCTTCAAATTTACAGGAAATGGCTGGTTTCCTCTTGGATGCCAAAACAAAATATTTAAGTGCAATGAAGAATGAAAAAAAAAACTTTCAACCATGAAACTCATTAAAGTTGTTTATTGATCTTTAATGAATAAGTCTTGATGAAAATTAGATCTTGATTTTTTAATATTTCAATACCAACTTTGGCTTACATTACATTACAAGTGTCATTTATCAATTGTATATTCTGTGGAAAGATCTGCCCTTAAAGGCCTGAAATTTAGCTACAATATAAACATTCTGTTTAAAAGATTTTCCTAATTTTTTCCACCAAAAACATGACTAAAGCAAAACCCTTGAGAACTTTTATCTGAATTTATTTGTCAACATCCATACTTCAGAAATGGACAAAGACTTGCATCTAAAATATCTCTGAAGGTAGATCTCAAGCCATGTCTGTCTGGTAATGATATGATTGAATTCCTTAGCAGGAGTATGTATGCTTTTTATGATGATTTTCTGTTCCAGATTGGGCTCATTAAGAAGATTCCTTGGGCTAAAGATAAATTTTCAATTTGAATCTTTGTCAAATGATTCCTAGTAGGCGGCTACTTATAACTGCAGGTAAATTCACATTGTGATAACAGTGAGAACTTATTTAGTTTTTGACAGTTTAAAGATCTGACTGGTTAACAGACAAATAAATATGCTATTATCCTCTATTGACAAATCTAACAAAACTGTGAATAAAAAAATATATTGCTCTAGGTCATATATATTTGTTTATATTGATAAAGCAAATAACTGGATGAAATACAATGTGGTTTAAAATGAAATTTTCATAAGCACATAGGGCAATTTGATGACTTTTTTAGATTCAACCATAATATTGATTGAAATCCAACAAAGGATGATAATTTTAGTACCATGTATATCTACACCACCTGTTATGTGTATTTGTGAGGTTGGATATATTTTCTAATGTAGAAGGATCTTTAATGGGCACAGCCTGTAGTAAACAGGGACTTCTCATGCCAAAACTATAGCCTTTCAAACCTACATCATTGACATTGGAAAAGTGGGCATAAAATACAAAAGCACTAGCTCAACAAAAGCCAGAATTGATTCCCCAGATGTTTAGGTTCATGATAGATGGAAGAAATGTCTTAATAAGCCACCCCACCCCCAATTTAAATATATATTAAACTTACCTGATAATAGACAGGCTAGGCC
Source organism: Lottia gigantea (assembly GCF_000327385.1). NCBI lineage: Eukaryota > Metazoa > Mollusca > Gastropoda > Lottiidae > Lottia > Lottia gigantea. The sequence continues at coordinate 4,920,602 of NW_008709379.1, forward strand.
TATAGATAGGATTAACACAAATCGAGCCATTATCAATTCAATGTCTATACAATCACAGAAAGTGCATATGAAGCCAGATGGCTTCTGTGCCTGCTAGAATATTCCAACAGAGGTAGATATAGGCTGATATCCAATTTAATCAGCTATTGCACATCAAATTATTTGGCTCATCTTGCTTGTCAAGTTACAGAACACACACTGAAAAAAAAAACCATGAAAATGTTAAAGAGGAAGTGAACTGATATGTCTTAGTTAATGTAGCATTGGTATCTGGAAACAAATGGCATGGCTTAACACTTAAAGTTACAATACGTGGAACTGTAATTCAAGACGGCTAAAACATAAAGAAATCCATTTATTGTGAATAATATCTTTACTTATTTATGGTATCACATAGTTCTACATATATTTATTCCAAAATAATATTTTTAAATTTATAGTCCTAGCAGAGCAACTAGAATATCATATGTATGTAATAAAAAAGATGTAATCATCTGATTTAGTATTTACTAATTATGTGTAAAAGTCAGGAATAACATCTAGAAGATTGGGTATCATGCATGCCACACCAGTGTAATATTTGCAACATCTGAATGAATGAACCTTTTGGAGAATAAATTTAATTCTGCTTTGCAAAATGTCTTACCAACCAGATCCAAATGAAGCAAAGGATCTTTGATATATAAAACCTAAGTTATAGTATTAAAATATGCCACTCTTTATACTATGTAAGCCTGAGAACATAGCCTGGTTGTGAAACTCACTGAGAAGTTATAATAGATCTACAAAACGTTACAAATACGGGCGTTAGCTTTCGACATTAAATATTCAAATTAAAGAAATCCATAATGCTAACACTAATCGAATCAATCTTAATCGATAGATCAATCGTCGATCGAATGATAACGATCTTCTTTGAATGATATTGCTGGAAGGCAAATTATTGTACCTACTTGACACTTGCACACCACAAAACCATTCAACTCGGCACATTCAATGGCGGAGCCGCTGTTCCATTGTCCTCCTATGTAAAAAAAAATAATATAAAAAAGGACTACTGACAAATTACTGGGGAAGTAAAATTGATTAGTTGTTGTGTTTCAAGTTATGGTCTGAATTTCATTCAGGGCACAACATATTATGTAAATTATTTATCTAACAAGATTAATAAAATAAGTCTGCTGAGGGAGTAGTAGGGAACAGCCTGAAAGTAGTGAAAGTTTCTAAACTTGTCTAAAGTTTTAACTCATTCAGAACTTTATTTCTTATTTTACAATCTGTTTCACTCCGACATACATGTCTTGGCGTTGGTGTAACTTCAGTTAGTGTGCAACTCGCCTGTTAAAATGAAAATTTCGAAAGATTTCAGTTATATAGATATGTACAAAAGTTTTACAAAAGTTGAATAATATTTCTGATTATCTCCCTGTAATGAAAAATATAGGTCAATAGGCGGGGTTAATCGGGCACGAACCTAGTTATAGACTCGAATAACCTTATAACGAAATGGAGAAGGAAACTGAAATTCTGGTTAAACTTGACTTCAGAGATGCACCTTCGTCTTGTTGGGAATGAAGCTGCTCTTAATTAATAATAACTATTATTCGAACTACCGTATAGATAAATGATTAATTGCATGAAAAAAATGTTAAAAAATGACATTTTTTTAATTTGTAACCTCATTGAAAAAAAAGCATAATTCATTGACATAGGTGGCGAAGAACATTTGTATTTCAACTTAACTTGACGGAGCGAACTGGCTACTAAAACTATTAATTGTTACTCTTCAGTAGAGCAATACGTCTCTCTGTTTGGCTATGTACTTTAGTAATTTTCTTTTTAAAATTTTTAAATCATTTTATGTATTACTGAATTCTAAGATGAAACGACATTGAAACTTCTGAGCGACAGAGGAATTATGTGACCTGAAGAATGAAAAAACGAAACGAGGTGTTCTACCCCTTTAAATGTGTGACGATGGCAATGGTGACTTCTATTTGCATCTATATCCAATTTTCCAAAAAATATCTTGCCACGGTTTGGCTGATCCCAATTGTAGGAATGAATAGATTTAATAGGCTGGGAGGTGCGGGGGAAAATTTCATTAAACAGGGCCCAGTTTTTCTGTCCCTATACCAGCCGACAGCACTATCAAAATTCTATCAGAGACTGGAATAGAGGCAGATGTTTCGGTCTAGGTGCAAACAGGCCCGTAGCCAGACCAGTACTCCTGGGGGGCAAACGTGCAATCGAGGGGGCACTTCAGCAAAGCACCTTGACAGACGATTTTAACGTCGGGTAACGGACTTCCACGGAGTATTTTAGATTCGAGATTATTTTTGTTAAAACACACAAGTTATAACACGTTACTACATTTTTATTGCCGTTTTAGTTTAAACGTAGTCGGGTATGTTTCATGGCAAAACGTTAAACAAATACGACCAAGTTAATTTTCTGGGTATGCTTCCTGTTGAAGGCAAGAAGAACAAGATTGTGCTGGCGAAGCTGAATCACAGATCGTCGTTGTGGTGAGTCAACGCGAGTAAGAGTTGAAAAGCTGCTTTCACACACAGCGGTACTAGAACCGAATGTGGCAACGCTTGCAGCCAGTGCATATAATTTAGGGAAAGCCAATTTCTGCTCGTATAGTTTTTGAAGAACAAGATTGGAGTCCTGCTTTTCTGTCTTTTGGCAACGTTATCTTGGAGAAAGTGTTCTGACACCCCAAGGTCAGCGACAGAGGAAATTTCTACTACAAGCTTGGATAACGGTGTCAGAGCCGCCTGATCCAAAAAATTGAGGAGAATTCCGAGACATTGCACGAGTGGAACTATACAACCAGTGATTGTCCTGAAATCTCATCCTCATCTCATTCAGAATCAAGTCGATAACTTCAAAGAATATTCGTTTAGTTGTGCTAATGTCATTATTATCTAACACGCGTTGAATCGTTTCTAGGACATAAGAGTCGTCTAATCGTGTATCTTCTCTTTCTCTTTCGTGGTGGGTCGGAAACTTGGCATGAGTGTTTGCTATCACCCAAGGATAAACCCTTTTGAATATCAGAAAAATCGTAAAAAAATTTAGTATGAGTTATTGCCCTTGTTCTTGAAAACGCGTTCAATTTTTAGCTCGTAAACACTCTAGAAGGCACAATTCTTGACGGATTTTGACGAAACTTGGCGTGAGTGTTCATAATCACCCAAGGATGAACCCTATTGAAAATAGATAAAATCGAAAAATATTTGATATGAATTATTGCCCTTGTTCTTCAAAACGCGTTCAATTTTTAGCTTTTAAACACTCTAGAAGGGACAATTCTTGAAGGATTTTGACGAAACTTGACATGAGTGTTTGTTATCACCCAAGAATGAACCCTATTTGAAAGGGCGTGGACCTGGGTGGCGAATAGTCCACGTCCATTCATTTGACTATTCGCCATCCGGGTGACAGAAAAAATTTCTAAAAATTCATGAAACGTTAGCCTTTTTGATATAATTGTTTCTTTCAGTGACATATTAGTCAACTCTGAGTAATTTGTAATGGATTTTGTCAGGTTCAGACAAACCCGTGTTAATATAAATTGAATTTCTTGCAATGAAACGAAAGTAGAAATTCCGCCATTTTGTTTACACCAAATTAGCATACATCTCAAATGGTCCTGTTAGTGTTGCTATGAAATTTAGCATCATACGTTTGTATAAGAAATCCGTAGAAAACAAAAATTAAATAAAATAAAGTTTTACGTCCTACTTTTATGCACCTGAATGGGCTACCGAGGATGGGCAAACGCCATGCAGTGTGCAATGAGGGAAATTTTGACAGGACAGCGACATTAGCCTAATCCTATTTTCGATTTCCACCTGTAGAGGGATCATTACGTAAGTTAAAAAAAGGTTGATGAAGGTGTGTAAATGGTAAAAAATAAGACATAGTATGCGCGTGTCCAAATTGTGTCACATTTATCCTAGACGCATTTTCCAAGTAAGCCCCTCCGATCCCAAACACCGACAAGGGGAAATCGAGTCAAAAAATCCAAAGAATATCAATCCATGGTTGGAGCCATCGCGAATGTGTTAGTAATATATGTGGGCGGTAAATACACTACATTGGGGTGGGTGGAAATATGTATTGAAGTAATATGGTTTAAGGTATAATAAGGCGTACGATAATACTGACGGGGGGTAAGTAATGTGTACGGGTGGTAATAAGGCGTACGATAATAAACCATACTGACGGTGGTAAGTAATGTGCAAGGGTGGTAATAAGGCGTACGATAATACACCATACTGACGGGTGGTAAGTAATGTGTACGGGTGGTAATAAGGCGTACGATAAAAACCATACTGACGGGTGGTAAGAAATGTGTACGGGTGGTAATAAGGCGTACGATAATACACCATATTGACGGGTGGTAAGTAATGTTTAAGGGTGGTAATAAGGCGTACGATAATAAACCATACTGACGGGTGGTAAGTAATGTGTAAGGGTGGTAATAAGGCGTACGATAATACATAATACTGACGGGTGGTAAGTAATGTGTAAGGGTGGTAATAAGGCGTACAATAATACACAATACTGACGGGTGATAAGTAATGTGTACGGATGGTAATAAACCAAACTGACTTCACCACACGCAGGTCTTGTTTGCCACTGCAATACTTGTGTAACACGCACAATTCTTGTTTGCCACCCTCAACTCTTGTTAACCACCTTAAGCTCTTGTTCACCTACCTAGTTGTTGTTTAGCACCCCCAACTCTTGCTCACCACCCTGGCTGTTGTTCACCAACCTCAGCTCTTGGTTACCACCCTAAGCGTTTGTTCACCTAACTAGTTGTTGTTCACCACCCTAGTTGCTGTTCACCAACCTCAGCTCCTGTTCACCACCTACAGTTCTTGTTCACCTACCTAGTTGATGTTTACCACCCTAAGTTCTTGTTTAACACCCTCAGCTCTTGTTTACCACCCTAGCTGTCGTTCAACACCATCAGTTCTTGTATATCACCCACAGTTCTTGTTTACCACCCTCGGTTCTTGTTTACCACCCCAACTCTTTGTTACCAACCAAGTTGTTTTTCATTCACCTAGCTGTTGTTTTCCACCCTCAATACTTGTTTACCACCCTTAATACTTGTTTACCACTCACAATTCTTGTTGACCAAATTCAGCTCTTGTTTCATTAACATAGCTGTTGTTCATCACCCCCAGGTCTTGTTTGCCACCCACAATACTTTTGTAACACCCACAATTCTTGTTCGCCACCCTAAGCTCTTGTTTGCCACCCTAATCTCTTGTTCACCTACTTAGTTGTTGTTCACCATCCTCAGCTATTGTTCACCACCCTGGGTTATTTTTACCACCCTAGCTGTTGTTTACCACCCGTAGGACTAGTTTAACAGCCACAATTCTTGTTTACCAACCTACTCGTGTTTACCACCCTCAGCTTTTGTTCACCACCCTCGGTTTTTGATTACCACCAGCAGGTCTAGTTTGCCACCCTCCGTTCCTGTTTACCACCCGCAGATCTTGTTTAACACCCCCAATACTTGTATACCACTCGCAATTCTTGTTTGCCAACCTCAACTTTTGTTAACCACCTTAAGCTCTTGTTCACCAGCCGAAGCTCTTGTTGTTGTTAACCACTCTTGGCCCTTGTTAACCACCCTCGGCTCTTGTTTACCACCCTAGTTGTTATTGATTAACTCCCGTTATTACCCAAAAATATTGTTTACTGCCCTCAGATCTTGTTTACCACCCTCGGTCTTTGTTTACCACTCGTAGGTCTAGTTTACAACCCTCCGTTCCTGTTCACCACCCGCAGTTCTTGTTTACCACTTCCAGCTCTTGTTCACCACCCTCACATCTTGTTTACCACCCCCAATACTTGTTTGCCACTCACAATTCTTGTGTACCACCGACAATTCTTTTTTACCACCCTCAGCTTTTTTTCCTGCTTTCTTAAACCAATAGGGAATGTCGGGAATTCGCGTTTTTGGGAATCCCATTCTAAAAATCTTCAAAGGGTGGGATCTCCCACACACTATATAAAAAATCCTTAAATCCGCCGGGAAATGTCAAGAAAAAACGCTTCCGGGCATCAATAAAAAAAATGCAGAGCCGCGTGAGGTTTGTAGGTGACATGAATATCGAGACTAAATTTCATAGAAGTGATTCTAAAAAGTGGTGGCCAAATTGACTTTACACCGGTTGACTATAAATAGCCATCCAATGGGACAGCAATTATCAATTATAAGTAGATGTTATTTTCGTATCTTTTTCTGAAAGGAATTGCAAATAAGCGTTTCTAATGAACATAAAAAAAAACATTATATTTCCCTAAAGCCTTCACAGCTAATAATGTCAGTCTCCAGAGAAATTAAAGTTTTAAAAACGGGTGGCAAATAAAAAATGAGGGTGGCGAATAATTGTTTACCACCCGGGTGGCGAAATCGAAAAATAATAAGTATGAATTATTGCCCTTGCTATTGAAAGCGCGTTCAATTTTAGCTTGTTGACACTCCAGAATGCACGTTTTATATTTTGACAAATATATATCCAAAATCAAAGCTGCCAGTGGGCGTATATTATCTTGTCTGGCAAGCTATCTCTATGATTTTCAACGAACTCAATTGTATCAAATTGTCTATTCTAATGTAATTAAAATTAAAAATTTATGAAAAGCTATTATGTCTGATTTCATCCTCAGCTAAGTATAAACAGAAAGATATTTAAAAACAGTTCTTAAGTAGGCCTACAGATAGGAATACTTAGTATTTTGTTGAACCATTTCGCATAACGCAGCCCTGAAAGCCATAACTTTATTTTTCGTTACGTAAAATCAAAATATCGAAATACTCCTATGATCGACGCCTCCATGAAGGTGCAGGATCTGAGTTTAGCACTTAAAATAGAAAATAGCTCGAGAATAGCGCCAAAATAGCCTCTATTTTAGAAATCAGAATAGAAAATCATTCGAATTTTTATAAGTCCACACTTTTCTATTTTCGACTCAATTTTTAGCTATTTCTAGCTAAAATTGCGCTAATATAGAAAATATTTATACCCAGTCTTACGCTATTTTTGCAATTATTATGAAGTGTCGATAGAATAGCTAGCTATTAGACGCTATTTTAGAACAATTTGAAAATTATTTTAAGTCCACACTTTTCTATTTTCGGCTCTATTTTCGACTCAATTTTCAGCTAGTTCTAGCTAAAATTGCGCTAATATAGAAAATATTTATACCCAGTCTTACGCTATTTTTGCAATTATTATGAAGTGTCGATTGAATAGCTAGCTATTAGACGCTATTTTTGAACAATTTGAAAATTATTTTAAGTCCACACTTTTCTATTTTCGGCTCTATTTTCAGGTATTTCTAGCTAAAATTACGCTATTTTTGCAATTATTATGAAGCGTCGATTATATTTGAGAAAAGTGAGTGAGCTACGGGGCTGGGTGCAAATCAAATGTGTTCCGAGTGCGAGTGTGCATTGGTCAGTGAAGATTCCCTTTTACACTTAAAACATCTACCGTACAAGCCATAATAAAGGCTTAAAAATTCATCATAATTCAAATCATGGAAATCATTGAAGGATAAGATTCATAATCCATCATAGCCGGATAGGAGGAATATTAAATAGAAAACCTTATTGAATGACATTTCGTTTTCTGCTTAAATTACAACAACGTCAGAAAGTTTTGGTAGCCAGCAGCTTTAATACATTTACTGAAGTAATTGGCTGCTGATCGTAGCGCATATCATAGAAAAAAGAAAGCGAAAGTATTTTTCCTATTTCTTAAGGTGAGAGTTTCCTCACTTTGACAGATGTAATATTTCATCTAACTTAGAATCTAAATAATGGAGATACATCCAAATTGCATGATGTGCCTCGGATGGCGTACCACTCAACAAGACTATCTTCAAGACAGGAGGTACCGGTGCTTGTAGTCCGAAACATCTATCCGTAGTTATTCCAGGTGATTCTGATAACTATTTTGGCAATTATTAATGAAAGTAGCTCTGCTGATGCCTAACTAGTGCTGGCATGGGTTAATCGTTGTATAATGCATGTATCATATTCATAGTTCGATGTGGTACCGGCTATACCATCTGAGCCTTATCTTAAACAAATGAGAACTGAAGACATCTAAAAGACCTTCTCTACACAAATATCGTTGAATATAGTGTAACCAACAATAGTTTTTGCTTCCAAACAATAAACGCAAAACCAGAAACACTCAAGAACTCTTATTTTCCTGGAACTATGAAGACTTAAATCCACTCTGACTAATATTGTACATGCGCTCCCCCCATATCCATTGATCATATGCCAGAAGTGGTTTATTAACATACCCATACAGATACATATATCACGATACAACTAGTTTGAAACATCTGTATCTATTCCAGCCTCGTATAGCTATTTTGAAAGTTATCAACTGCAATAGAGACAGAAAAACTCTAATTAAAAACGAAACAAAGATTAAGTTATAGATTTGACAGCTTTTACTACCTGTAAAGATTTGGGTGATTTCAGCTGAGTTTGACTCATAGGATTACAATCATGACACACAGTCGAAAAGTTTTGTCCAGAATCTGTACTGACATCTGACCCTATTCCCATGAATGCCAACCATAAAATCCCTTTCATGGTCCATATTCTGGAAATGGAGATGCTCCAGTCATCTGTCAGGAGTGACAAAAGCACTGCCACAGAGTTCATTTATTGTTTGGTTGACCATTGTATTTGTACCCTCATTCTGCAGCAAGACTGCTTCATTTGAGCAACCTGCCTCCTAACCATCCAATGAATGAATACCAAGTATGGCATCAACAGAAATTTGTTTCCTTTAACATTTTAATAACAGCCTAGTAAATTCAATAGTTGCACACAAGTTTGCCACCCTGGGTAAAGACAGACTTCGCCCCTATTCTGTTTCATAAGTTCAGGTTTTAGTCCCTTTTAATTATTTAAATGTGATTAATACAAAAATTTCTTTTAAGAAAATTGTTCTAACGATTAAAGATGTGATATGCAATTAATGGTGTCATCTGAGATGAAGAATTGATGAAATGAGTGTGACAAAGATTTCAGGGGAGATAACTAGTTTTAGCTTAATCCTGATCGTGTTTTTCATGAATAGATTGCAGTGCAATTTGCACTAATTATTACATGCAGTCAGATGTAACAAGTGTCAAGTCAACATTTCTTATGAGCACAATATAGACTACAGTTTTCAACTGATTTTAATGAAATTTGGTGTGATCATTTATATTGATGATCTTGGACAAGTTTGAACTTGATGATTTTTCGATGAACAGTTTTTGAGTTTTAGCCCTTGACTAAAATGCTTCAAAATTTGTTCATTAACATAATAGAGACTACTACGGAGCCCCTAAGGCGCAATTTTCCATACTTTTATAAAATATTTCGTTTGAACGAAATAATTCGTTTAAACGAAGTAATTAATTTGTTTAAACGAAATAATTAATTCGTTTAAACGAATAACTTAATTCGTTTAATCGAATAACTTATTTCGTTTAAGAGGTTGTATATGTTGAATGCAGATGATTTACAAAATGTTAACAAATGAAAATATACAATTATCACATTTACAAAAACCAAATATAGTAACATATTTGATACATACAAAGAATGCAGAATAAACAAGTCACAGAAAATAAGCCTAGAGTATCATATTTACACCAATTTCTAAACTTTTGATAACATAATACATGTAGCATAAATACAAGTCAAATAATATATATACAGGTTACAATTGTTCAAAAACTTAAATCTAATCCTAGTGGCTCTCAAAATAAATTTACCAATATTGACGTCATTGTTTTCAAACAGTAATCTTAAAATTATTTTATCATTTAAATGATTGTTACTTGTTTGAGGTAATAGATCTATCCTTAATTCCTTGTATAAAGGGCATTTTAAAAGAAAATGCAACTCATCTTCAACAAACTTACTTACAGTGTCACAATATTTACTAACTCTATCAGATCTATCAGTTTTATTCAATCTTCCCACCTCCACTTCTAATCTATGATTTCCACATCTAAATCGTAGAAAGGCGGATTTAAATTCTTTTGGCATATCTATTGATAGATATGGTTCAGTTTTAAATACCGATTTTATATTGCCATAGAACTCTGTTTGGGTGGTTTTCGCGAGCCATTCTTGGGTGCAGTTGTCAGTTAGTCTTTCCTTGAATAGATATAAAAACATTTTCTTATGTGGAACTGATTGCTCTTGCCATATATAGCCAAAGCAATATCTATATAATAGTTCTTTCACTGGTGTTGACCATGATATTCTGCCTGCTTCATTAAGACTTTAACTCCTATTGTAACAAGCTTTAGTATACCTATGCCATGATATCCTGCCTGCTTCATTAAGACTTTTACTCATATTGTAACAAGCTTTAGTATACCTATGTTCTGGCATTGTAAGTATATGTAACCAGTATTTTATAACATTGATGTGAAAAATAATATACAGTATATACAATATTTTATGCCCCCAAATTTCAGATCCGTAGCTACATATTGGAAGTACAAGTTTATCAAACAACATTAAAACTGTTTCATAGCTTAATTTTTTGGTTTGCACAAAATTGATGAGTAGATTTGATACCTTAGCTGCTTGCTCTGATAATGGGACTGTTGCTAGATTCCATGCAATATTTGGAGTAAATATTAATCCTAAGTATTTATGTTATGATACACATTCTACTCATTTTCCCTGGTAATACCACTTCTCATAGTGTCGAGTCTTTCCACCATTGCGAAAAACTACTGCCTTTGTCTTCATTAAGGTTACCTCCATGCCGTACTTTGGCATCACTATCACATTCCATATTGATGTTGTTTAGAAGATTGTCAAAGTGCTCTGTCCATTCAGATAATGTTATGCTGGACATCTTCATTGTCCTTCCTTTGAAGTTCTTCAAGCTTTTCCAGATGTTTTTGGTTTCAGATTTAACTTCTATTTCGTTTCACGCTTGGCAGTTTCACATGCAGACTTAAATTTATTCTTGGCAATCTTATATTTTGTCAGATCATCGTTTGAATTACTTGCTGGGAAAACATTCAGGTTTTTAAACTTTGTGTTTTTTAGTTTGTCGAAGGTATTGTTCCACCACTTAAGCTGTGTCTGACGTATTCTATCCATTGGTCGGCGTTGTAGCATACTTGAAGCACTGGTATAAAAAACATCTTCAATGCATGTGACGGCAGTGTCGATATCATTTTCTTCAAGTAGAAATTTGACAATGCTTAACTGCTCTTGTGTTGTGGTCGAGTTCAGTCTTTCATGTAGCTCTATTTTGTACTTTGGGTACTCAATTATTTCGTTTAAATGAAATACATTTTTTAGTTCGCTTAAACGAAATAATTATTTCATTTAATCAAATATCTTATTTTTTGAATGTTAAAATGTATTTCTTTTAAACGAAATAAGTTATTATTATTTATAAAAGTATGGAAAATTGAGAGGCTCTGTAGACTACAGATTTCATGGGATTTTTATGAAATGATTATATTGATTAATGAAATGAAATGAATGGAGTTTCACGTTTTATTTATATTGATGAATTTTTTTAACAATTTTTTGCCCTTGATATTAGAGCTGTGTGATTTAACAATTTGATGTATTTGCCAATGAGTTATTGATATTGATTTAAAAAAAAATTGTGGAATTACTCAGCATAAATAACTGGCAGTAAATATATATATCATTGAATTCAAACTAATAAAATTTCTTTAATATGTACTTTAGTCACTAAAGACTGTTTAATCATTTCTGACAGCTGCCCGTGGGCATATGTTACCTTGCCTGGCAAGCTATCTTTTATATAACATGTTGTGCATTAAAGCAACCACAGCATGAGTATTTTATGCACTTAATCATTCTAAAAAAATTTACTGAGTCAGGTATTAATGTAAAAAATACACATTATAAGTGAAAACATACCTCTTATCGGTTTTTTTTTTGCGTCTATAGCCTTCCATGCATGGTAAATACATGCCCTAAAATTTTTACCTTACTCTTGTAAATATCAAATAAACATTTTAATGAGCCAAGCATGGTAAGAAATCAATCCTCGTGATTCTTCCTTGTGAGACTTGTTAAAAATGGTTGTTTCTTTTTCATTCTTTCTTCTCAAGGTAAGAAAAATTGATGCAATGGCCAGTGCTTCCAAAAGTAGGCCTGTGTCTGCTTTCAACCACCATTCCCAGGCTCTGATTGATAATTTTTTTTATCAGCTGGTGCAACAGTTTATTTTGGGGTTAACTCAAATTGTAGGGATTTTATGCAAAAGGATTACATATCAGTGACCTTACAAACCCTGACTAATTCTTTCTTCTTGCAAGAGAACATTGATAAGATAACATTAATTAGTCTCACCCTGTCTGACCTCGTCTCTAACTATATCATTCTTTTCTTCACTGATAGTACTGTTATCACATTAATCAGTGGATTTCCAGGTATATAATTGGACAATTTTCTTCAATGACCTCCAGTAATATATAGTAAAATAAAAGAATGAAAAAGATTGCTTTGAAACAAAATATTGGAAGGTAAGGTTTAGGATTATGTAAAGGCTTTTACTGTCAGGTTTCATTTGTGCACTCCAGCATGAAAATAATATGGTCTTTGTTCTTTGATAACAATCTCCTTGAAGATGCAAATTGTAGGCAAATTAATCTAGAAAAATAAAAAGTGTTTTCTAGAAAAAGAAAAGAATATATAAACTATAATAGTGTATATTTAAAAAAAATAGATCCCATAAAACAACTTTAGAAATGGACAAAATATCCACACGACAGAGCTATCACAGCTATTTGTTTCACCAGCTGATTGAGTTATCTGTAACACTTTTTAAAATCTGATGTCCTCACTGTTGAACAGTACTTTTGGTTTAGTTTAGCTTCTGCAGTAATACTTGCATGCGAGAAAGTTATTACAGGGTCTGAAAGTGATGGCAGTAAGTTTTATGAATTTAAGCTGACTGATAAGAAAAAAGCTCAATAATCTGATGTCCTCCATAATATCATGTTCCTAGTAAAAACCCAGAACAGATAACTGATCTTTGCATTTATGATAGATAATGTTTTCAGAAATATGAGATCCTATCAGCTTTTAAATAATGAAGAGGGAGTTGTTGACATGTCGTAATAGTCAAGATCAATGGTGATTGATTATGAAGCAATCTTTAATATTTCTGTTGTTAATTTGTATAAGGTGTTATAGAAGATACTATCTTACAGAAGTACTGTCCAGGGTCATAATTTTTTGTACAAGAAAAATACAACTGGCAGCTGATGGCATCTGATACATATTCGCACACATACTCGCTATTTTGTGGCCAGATTCACTAATGTTACAATTTCAGCTGAAAATGAAGTCATTTGTTTGATTCTGTGGTTACAAAATTGAAACATTATTCTTCAAAGGGTTTTCCACCAGGAAACTTTTTCATCATGATGCAAACACCTAATTTCAATTCTGGAGATCATATAATATATATCGGCTGGTAAAGCAAATGAATGAATCTCTTTATATTACTTTATCCCTTCAATGCTGAACTGACATATAATTTCACTTTCTCAATTTGCCCTTTTAATATGTTTATACTCTTATTAATTTTAGAATGATTATCAGCATTTAGTTTATCTACAATTAAAAACACATGGGTTTATTTCAATTGGTGATAGTGACAATAGTTTTTATTTTTCTAATTTTATTTGATAGTTTTTTTTAATTAAAGATTTATTTTAGTAAAATAACAAATTTAAAACTTTAAAGTTTTGTACAATAATATTTCAGGTTTTTTCAAGGTTAGTACTGTACCAGTATTGTAAACAAAAATACAGATATTTCATTGGTGGAAAGCTGATAGTTTGACAGTTGTCCTGTTATATAAATGTATTGTAGTTCATGATACTCTCAGTCGAATGTACATCTACCACAGACATTTCTCTACTATTTTATGAATGAGGTGAGTTATTTTATTATAAAATCACTTCCAGGTATTGCTCACTATTTTAATATATGGTTAACAAAGACTTGTTTCTAGCTTTAGTTAACATTTCGAATAACCTTCTCTTAATCCAGAATAATCACAAACTCAGGTGATGTATGTTTCTGAAATAGTTGCAGGGAGGAATTCAATGTCTCTTGACAAGCTATAAATGATAACTGTTATATAGTTTTCAAGTTTTAGGCTTAAAACTATTTGAAGTAAATAAAAAGATAGTTGACAATTTAAAGCTGGATAGTTACCAGACAAAATTGCCCTATCCTCTGACGTGATACACAGTTGCAATATTGGCCCATTTAGTGCCAGACATTACATATCATTTTTTATGGGGGTTGCTCCTACAATTATGGAGCTGCTAGTTTTTAGAAATTTCACCTTGTTAAAAGCCAAATTTCACATAAATTTTGATACCTGAACTATAAAAGGTATACAAATTTATACGAAATTTGGCTTTTAACACAGTGAAATTTCTCTAAAAATCCTTTCAAGATTTTGTGAAAAGAAAGCTATGTCCTGTTTTATTAGCATTATTAGTTCCAATCAGTAAATGCATTATCCATGTAAGTCTATGTATAATCATATTAATACATGACAACCATCTATGATTTTCTTCTTTGATTTTAATTCATTTTATATGAACATAAAACAAATTTAAACACAACTTAAACCTTGTGCCATTGCCTTCTGTTTAAAAGAGACTAATTGCTTGTTTCTTTTCAACCATCCTAATCTCTAAAACTAGTAACCCAAATAACAAAAATGATATTTTATGGCCCTAAAAGTGTCAATATCCAGTCTGTATATCACATTGTAGGGATTGGAAGGGTCAGTTTTGTCAAGGAGATTTTGTGCACCAGCTTCAAGAAAACATTCTTCTTTTAGTGTTTAATAATCATTGACTTTTTGTTGATAATTTAAGTCATTTTTGTCAGCAGTATTACTCTTTATTTTATAAAATTAAGTTGGTTGTAAATTTTTCAAAACAGTCTGAGTTTCGAATATTTTTTCCATTAGCATTTTTAACTCTTCATTACAACAATGATAGAAAGAAAGAAATATAAGGAGATGAAATGAAACTAGGTTGTTATGATTAATCAAAGATTAACCTAATTGAAAATCAAGAAAATTGACAAATATTTGACGGGTTATCATATTTGTTCTTGGAAATGCATTTGATATTTGCATTTTGTTAACACTCTAAAAGGCTGGACAGAATTTGGCCAAACTTTGTGAAATTGTTATTTTTTACCCAAGGATGAACCTTTTTGAAAATTTTAAAAAGTAAAAGAATTTACTATTTGTGCCCTTGCTCTTTCAATTCTTAGCTTGTAAACATTTTAATAGATGGCTCAATTCTTGACAGATTTACGTATAACTTTGTAAAATTGCTTATTATTAACTAAGGATGTTCAAATGCAAAATATTTGATATGAGTTATGTTCCTACAAAATGAATCTGACAATGAGAAACTAAAAAGGTTCCCAAAGAAATGTATTATTAAAGGGACAGATTCGTCATCCGTTTCTCCGATTGTACTTAGCTATACACTTGTCGAAATTTGGACCTTCAAATTCATGTGTGTCCAGAATTATCTGTGTTTGAATGTTAAAAAAGATAACACTGTCCCTTTAAAGTTCTGGTGGTTGTGCCAAATGTTCTAATTTAATAGTTCTAAAGCTGCTAGTGGGCATATTTAACCTTGCCTGGCAACCTTCAATTTCAGAAACGGTAATTTGGTTTTAGTAACGCTTACAATAGTAGTAAAAATAACATCTGACTACAGTGAATTTCAGGGGCAATAAAATATATTTTGATGCTGGTAAATTGCATACCTGTGAATTTTGAACCATATTGATAGAAATTTACAAAGCAAATGGGTCTTTTTTTTATACGCCCACATGAAATGGGGGGGGCGTATATTGCCGTCACCCATGTCCGTCCGTCGGTCCATCTGGCCGTCCACAATTGTTCGTAAACACTCTACAAGACACAATTCTTGACAGATTTTGACAAAACTTGGTATGAGTGTTCGTAATCACCAAAGGATGAACCCTATTGAAAATCAGAAGAATCGAAAAATATTTAGTGTTATTTAGAGTTATTGCCCTTGTTCTTGAAAACGCATTCAATTTTTAGCTTGTAAACACTGTAGAAGGGAAAATTCTTGATGGATTTTGACGAAACTTGGCATGAGTGTTTGTTATCACCCAAGGATAAAACGTATTGAAAATCAGAAAAATCGAAAAATAATTAGTATGAGTTATTGCCTTGCTATTGAAAACGCGTTCAATTTTTAGCTCGTAAACACTCTAGAAGGCACAATTCTTGACGGATTTTGACGAAACTTGGTGTGAGTGTTTGTAATCACTCAAGGATAAACCCTATCGAAAATCAGAAAAATTGAAAAATAATTAGTATGAGTTCTTGAAAACGCGTTCAATTTTTAGCTCGTAAACACTCTAGAAGGTTCAATTCTTGGCAGATTTTGATAATATTATACAGTATCGCCCTAAAGAGTTCAAAAGAAGTGTATGACAGAAGGTTGGATATTTCATACTGGTGATTGTTACTGTACTGTCAAATATTTTTATTTAAAATCAAAGCTGCCAGTGGGCGTATATTACCTTGTCTGGCAATCTTCAAAATTATTATTCCTCTGTTTTTTTTATGTCTATTTATTTATTTATGCCAATACTATTTCCTATGTATAGATAATATTATTATTATTAATGTGCAAATGCCTACCAAATAACACAAGAATATGTAATATGTATGTGCATGTATATGTGTGTATGTAACAACATAAATTTGAAAATAGATCTACAGCTTTGCTCCAAGACTTCACCGAGCAATGACATCATTATAAAGTAGACTGAGTTGTACAGAGGTAGCCTATAAATGTCTGTAATATTTGTAAGTGTTATGTTTACCATGTGGTCACCATTTGTTAGATAATGGTGTATATATAGGGTCTACTATATATCTCGATCTACACACATGATAGGTGTGTTTTAACTTGAGTTTATCAAAAAGACTTTCATTCTTCAAAAATTGAAATGAAAAGGTCATCAAAATGACTTATAAATCAATTAGAAATATATAAAAGGTGGTGTTTTCAACATTAATTTTGAATTAGATTGATTGTTAAATTGGTAATTTCCTCACCATCAAGCATGATGGAGGTTTTACACATATATAAACAAATGAATCCATTAAAATGAGTTTTTTTGAATATGTTAATGAGTAAGACAGTAGTATTTATGACATGTAACATTAATAAAATAATTTACAGGTTTGAACTTATTACAGTTTTGATCGTGTTACTGTTTTATCTAATGAAATAGAAGCTTGTGCAAGCCATTTTTATACGCCCACATGAAATGGGGGGCGTATATTGCCGTCACCTCTTTCCGTTGGTCCGTCGGTCCGTCCGTCCATCGGTCCGTCTGTCGGTCCGTCCACAATTGCTCGTTAACACTCTACAAGGCACAATTCTTGACTGCTTTCGTCGAAACTTGGTATAGTTGTTTGTAATCACCCAAGGATGAACCCTATTGAAAATCAGACGAATCGAAAAACATTTACTATGAGTTATTGCCCTTGTTCTTGAAACGCTCGTAAACACTCTAGAAGGTGCAATTCATGACAGATTTTGATGAAACTTGGTATCGCCCAAGGATAAACCCTATCGAAAATCAGAAAAATTGAAAAATATTTAGTATGACTTATTGCCCTTGTTCTTGAAAACGTGTTCAATTTTAGCTTGTAAACACTCTAGAAGGCACAATTCGTGATGGATTTTGACGAAACCTGGCATGAGTGTTGGTTATCACCCATGGATAAACCGTATTGAAAAACAGAAAAATTGAAAAAATATTGAGTATGAGTTATTGCCCTTGTTCTTGAAAACGCGTTCAATTTTTATCTTGTGAACACTCTAGAAGAGATAATTCTTGATGGATTTTGATGAAACTTGGTTATATTATTCAGTCCTGCGATGAAGATTTTCCTTCTAGGGTTTTTACAAGCTAAAAATTGAACACGTTTTCAAGAACAAGGGCAATAACTCATACTCAATATTATTCAGTATCGCCCTAAAAGTTCAAAAGAAGTGCATGACAGAAGGTTGGATATTTCATACTGGTGATTGTTACTATACTGCTAAATATTTTTTTTCAAAATCAAATCTGCCAGAGGGGGTATATTACCTTGTCTGGCAAGCTATCTTATATTCTATTTGGCTTCCAGGTTAAGACATCCAAGGTTAGTACAACAACAAATTGCTGATAATAGACCATGGTTTTTCTTGATCACATGTTTTAAGCAATTTATTTCTTTAAAAAAAAGAAAAATGCAATTTATGTTACAAATTATGATAAGACATCCATTGCCATAAGCATTTATAGGTAATTTATAGGTAATAAAGTTTGATATATGAATTATTCATTAGATGTAATGATAGATGAATAACAAGCATGTAACTAAAGTTATTAGAAAAAAATATTTTCAATGAAATTTAAAAGGTGCATATTGTTGGTTTATTCAAAACAATTTATGTATTAAGCAGGATATTTTTGTATTTTGTGATGTTATTGCGCAGGTAAAAGTTGCCTACATATCCTGGATAATTATCATAATATATTATATTTTAAACCAAATCACCTGATTTTTAATTGTTGGAGATAATTTCAAGTTGGTGTAGGTTATGATATGATAATCTTTATAATCCCCCTGATATGATACTAAGTACATGTGAACATGCATAAAAAAGATCAGTTGATAAGTGAAGAGTACCATCTGTTTTTTGACAATGCTAGGCATGTCATACCTCATTTGTGACACCTGCCATATTCACATCACAGAAGTGAAAATATTTGAAAAAATATTGCTGCTATCACATGGTTCAATCAATATATAAAATTAATATTTTCTCATATAAAAAAAACAGCAAGATTTCAAACTCCAACAGAGCTACTGCATGTTATGAAAAGAATATATTCAACGTCAGTACCATAACTTAAAAAAAAAAAATTTGTATAGCTTAATTTAATATGGGTTGAAATGAAATTACATGTTATTGCAGCTAAGTTTTTGTAAATTACCATTATATCAGTAAAACATAAAATTTGAGATGTAGAAAATATCATTAAAACTTTGACAAATTGCTTTACAGCCATTTATGAAATATATTACATACAAGTTTTCTTTGGTAACAAAATATTTCCCAAGTGTTTCTTGTATGGGTAAAATTCCCTGTGAAAGAAGGACAGTTTTTGATGTACAAATTTTTAAGGGGTTCAATAGAATTACTTATCTAGTCAAGGAAGTCATTTACATAAAAGTGGTTAAATTAACATATTGTCATGCCTTGAAACAGCCTGTACTTAGTTTGTGATTTACAGAATGAATGTTTATATAAGAAACAGAGAAAGTCTATGTACATGATCAAATCAAACAGTTAAAAGATTAAAGGATATAACTCTTGAATCATATGTTAAATTTGTCAGTTTGTCATATACTCATGGTATGTTCTCTGTGAAATCCAATGATACAAGGATATAATATAATATTATATTCAGTGTAAGTTATATTTCTAATGTGTTTGATATTTACAGTGATAATTAGATCAACAATTACTCGGCATTTTTAGAACTCTGAATAAAAAGATCATGTTTGAAAAATTGCTAATTGTAGGTTGACAAGGTCAATGGTTGTTTGAGAACTCTAAGGTTTCATTTCTTTCTTTCTTTTTATTTTCAGATAAAGTGTCGCTTTCAGTGTAAAGCACACAGAAAATAAGAAATCAATTGCAATAAAGATATTGAAGAAGAAGAAACTTGGTAAGTAAATTTAAATTGAGAATTACTCTGGAATTCTTCAAGCTGACAGTATCAAGGGTTATACTGTGAAATTTAATCTCTAGAATTTGTCAAAGTTAAAGAATCAAGATTTATTTCTCTGGAACTTGGTAAAATGAAAGTATTAAGAATCATTACTGTGAAATATGGCTTTGTATAATGTTTTATTCTCTGGAAATATGGCCAATTATAATTACATGTTTATATTCTTTAATATAAGTCAATGACTGTGTTCAGATTTGTTCTCTCAACAATATGAATGTATCAAGACTGTGCAATCACAATAAAGATCAAAATGAAAGTAGTACATCCTACTCTTCTGCAACTAATTGGGCTAATGAAGACGGACAACACCATGCACAGCCTGTAGCTCACAGGGTTACAGTTAATTGTCCCATCCTAACAATGGACCTGCCTTACTGACAGGGAGAAACTTCTATTATCTCGACCTATGCCAGGGTTGAACCCTGGTTAGAATGCAAGTGCCTTACTCACTGAGCTATAGCGGCGGCCAGGTGCTGAACCAGCACTGTGTGTAAACCTTCGTAAAAATTTTGTAATGGCACTGCACATCAATTCTTGGTCCTGTACCAAACTTAAAGGTAAAAATATTCTGTTACTTTTTGTACTGTGTTTGCTTTACTAAGCACATGCTCGAAAAAACCTACATAATGATAAAAGCTGCCATGTCATGATATTAATTATTCTTTATACAGATCCCTCCATTCATTTAGACCTTGACATTTTTAACCATAAAATACCATCAAGCAAAATGAATTTTTACTATTCAAGTAAGAATTTTATTGACCGCTTAGTGGTTGAATCAATGCAATTTCCCTGACAACATTTTTTTTTTTTTTGACTTTGTGCAGTTACCGTATATTTCCGAATATAATGTGCAGTTTTTTACTCCAAAATGGGCCCCCAAAAGGGGTGCGCACTATACACAGTGAAATAAATTTCACCTAATCTGGTGAATAGTAATCAAAAGTATTATATGATCATTTGACTAGTTTTGTGTATGTGAAGCAAACAATTTTTTTTAAGTGAAAATAAGATTCTCCAAGAATTAAATGCAACGACAGTTTGTGTGTTTTCCACGAACAGTAATATTCTAATTAGTTCACAGATATTTGTAAAAGAAATCAATATATATTTGTTTTCAGATGAATTAGATCTAAAATAAAAAGGTCATATCAAATGTGAAAAGAACTGCATTTTACAGGAAAAGTAACAGAATATTATACAATGTTCCCATTCTCAAATCTGTTTTGGAATTAACAGTACCCAACTACATATAGATGTACATGTATATCAAAATTATTGTAGAGACATTCATATTGATACTCTCTCTCCATAATTCTAATGTATTTCAATATATTTTTTAAAGATTGTTTCTTTCTGAAGAGATTAGAAGATATCTTCAATTAAATATATTACACATGATAATTCTAGTTCTTTCTTTGTTTATCTTTTTTCCTGGTGAGGGATTAGTATTATCTTCTTTCACCCTGCAGACATGGTATTGATTGTTACATCTTAACATATAGTTGTTGTCAAGGACATGCTACCCCACTATGAGAATAAAAGATTTTCATTTTCAATTTTATTTGTTTAACTGTTGTCAAGGCAGATTTTGCCTCAGATAAAATATGACGTAAAATATTTCAGTTGTTTCTTATTGTTCTTAAAGTGACCCTAAGGAAGTCTACTCGACATCTTTTATCTATTTATCTACAGACACAACTAACATAAGCTCTTTAAACCCGCAACTTACTAGCAAATTTCAACAGTTTCCACAGTTTACCCTCTGACAACATCCCACAATTAGATGAAAGACCATCCCTTTTTGAGGCTGCCACATGCTAATGTCTATGACATCATCACACTGTAAGACCAAATAAAGGCATCTCATTTTGGGATGTACCTCTGTCAATTTCTTAAATTTCAGAAAAGAAGTAAAAAATTACCAAAAAAGGGTTAATGTTAAGGCATTATGTTCTAATTTTATGAGCCTAACAAGGTTTATATTTATAAATTGCTACACCTTAATGTATGTGTGCAGCATTCTAAATTATGTGAAGTTTGGAGTATAGGTTCATGATCAAATTAATTACAATAGCCCGTTTACATTAAAAAGCTATTAAGTGTTCTGTTCTTGGTCTAGACCAGGACTTATAAAATCACAAATTTTTTACCGTTTACACTACTTAACTTGCGAGCCTTCCCGAGAACAGTTCTATAACAATAGTGTAAATGATTTGCTGTTCTCAGACACAATTTA
This sequence comes from Lottia gigantea, assembly GCF_000327385.1. NCBI lineage: Eukaryota > Metazoa > Mollusca > Gastropoda > Lottiidae > Lottia > Lottia gigantea. Next base: position 4,942,804 of record NW_008709379.1, read on the forward strand.
ATGGAACTCTTCACAAAAACGTTTATTATAGACATTCTAATTACCCAACATATCAATGAATACAAATTCTGTAGAAAATGTCAAGGGGTCCAAACGCATCTGCAACATCTGTTCTAAGAACAGATACACTACAAAATTTTATCCGTTCTGAGAATTGTTGCAGGACAACCTTGCCTCGGTAGTCTCGAAATGGAACAGTTTACACTACTAGTTTTCATCCGTACCATTCTCATTCCGAGAACAGATAATTTTTATAATGTAAACAGGGCTAATGTGATGAACTAAATATTATCATTTTAAAAGTACATTGATTGTCAGGTTTATATACCAATTTCAAGGGTTATTTAAGTGTGCACTTATTCTAATGCAGGTCAATACACATTTAGATGACATGCACTTGCTGTGTTGCACATCATATGATGTAGCTACAATTATCATGCTGAGTTATAGATGCTTCAACACAATGTTGTATTTTCAAAACTGGGTAGCACCTCTCAATTCAACTGAAACGAATGGTGACATGTTATGAATGATTCAATTGTTTAATTTATCACAATGTTTTGTGGTAGCCAGCTGTGGTAATAGGTTCAATGTTACAGAGATTCTCAACCTGTCTATACCTACACATGTTACAGATAGATATCAAAATACTTTATTTGTTATTCTTATAGAATATTTCTTTAGTGTAATCGTGCTGAATTGCAGGAACACATCATGTATATAGTTCAATTTGTCTATACCAAACATGTTACTAAGAATTCAGCATTTTTATGTAATAATCAGAAAATATGGTGAATATGAATAAGAGCCTATTTCTATTTTTCGTTCACCTGCTCTGCCTTGATCTTAGTAGTCAGAAGAAAAAAATCTAAAAAAGACATTGGCAATAACTAATAATTGAACAACATACTGACAAAAACAAGTTTTACAATCAATTATATAGGTTTTGTTTTGTAAATCTGGGCTGCAATTTTTCAATACAGGATTTTCCAAAGAATTAATGATGAAGTAACATTTAGTGTAATTTCCTGCTATTTAATATTTCTCTGGAAAAGAGGATTGACAGAGTAGTAGGGATGAGCCTAAATAAAAGGAGGTAGATCCTGTTGTTAATTATTTGATGTGTATTTAGTTGAGAGGAAAACATGAACCTCAAGGTTGTATATTTTTTCCTCAAAGATATTCTGTTCATTTTAGAATATTTCAGAATTTCCAAATTTTGTAAAAGTATCTAAAAAAGTATTTTTTTCAGTATTTTGGTATTTTAAATTTCCAAAATAAATTGATGGTTCTATTTTTGGTTGATTAACGTCTTCTTATTTCTATTTATGATCAAATTTTACTGATTATCTTTGACATGTGAAAGTAGTTTAATAACATGTTTTATATTTTTGGCCTTTAATTAGAAATCTGTTATCATTTTCAGCAAAAACCTTTTCAAAAGGGAATTTGCTTTTTTCCAAAACTTTATTTACTAATACAAATTTCACACTTTAGTCATTAAAACTATTTTGAGCCTAATATTTGAATATACCAAAAATAGATGTTAAAATTGAATTTAACTACAAATTTTGACAAAACTTGTTGTTCAGTAACACCTCAAAAATGTTGAAAAGAAGTGTATAACTGAATATTTGATACTGATGATTGTTACTGTACTGCCAAATATATTTATTTAAATTCAGGCTGCTAATTTTTGCAAGATTTACGTGACAAGTCATTTTTTATTGCTAACAGTTTAAATTATGCTTTGACGTTTGCTTTAAAATCCATAGAATAACTGCATTCTATAGATGTCAAATCGTATTTGTGAGACAGATAAATATTTTAAAACATGATAAGATAAGTTATGTAACATGTCATAATAATATTATTTTTCAAATGTGTGTTACTGAGTTGGGAACCTTTTTAATATTCCTGCAGCTCAAATAAACCAGAGAAATGTTATGTTTCCGTTCATAATTACTTACATGTAACATAATGTGAATCGAAAATAGTGTTAAAACATATGTCCGGCATGAAAATCCGCGTCCTCTAGGCTATTTAATTGATGTTTGAATTTTAGCCAAATGACATTGATGTCGCTTAGCCATTTTGTTACGATATCACTTATCTTGCTATGAATTAACAAGTTTGCCGATCTTTAATATTAACAGAATGCCACCATTTGCGGTTTCTGAAAATTGACTCATTGCTTATGGAAATTCTAGAATTCATGTCAAACTATGGTTATTTTCATTCCCAGTTGAAAATTATGTAATATCAGATCTCAACTACTGAGGTAACTTTACCATGTACATTATATATGTTTGAAAGTAAATGTTTAGCATGTCTTTCGTAAAGTTTGAGTGGTGCAAACTCAAAGTTCAACCTTAGTCCAACTTTAGTCAAAGTTTAGATAAAGTATAAGAGTTGCATCAGGAAAACCAGTAAAATGAATTTAGATAGTTGAAATTATCAAAGTAAAGTCCAGTGCATTAAGAAAACATAAAAAAGAATTCCATTAAAGATAGGTTTCATTACTTTTTAGCGTCAAATTAAGCAAACTATTTCATTATTTGGTGTTTCTAATGAATTATCACGTATCTTTATGTTCTTATTGCATATAATTAAGACTTTTAATCATAAATGTCCACGTATGTAGGGTCTGGATAAACAAAAAAAAGACTTGACTTTTCTTGATTTGTCACTCATTGGAATTCTGATGGTAATTTTCTTAAAACTTACCTAATTATGAATTAATTATGGACATGGGAGACAAACTGGTATTTGTCCATGTCATTAGAACACCTTTACTTTCTATTCATATAAGTATTGGCATTGTCATAAATGAAAATAAGCGACCCCATCTTAAAAAAAAGCTAATAAATTGCAACTCGTTGGAAGTATTTTTGTTGCCGTGTTTTATTTTATTGATCAATAAAAAGTGAGAGAAATATCTGTTTTCCTGCATCTGAAAATCTCAGTTTGTGTGTCAGTTTTGGCTTCTAGTAATTGGTATCATTTCTGAGGGAACCGTGAAATGATTTTCTTTGTTATTTTTCATACAATAACATACAAGCAGATTAATGTTTTTTTGACAGTATACTGTCCAACCCGAGAGCCAAATGTGGTATTTAATTGCATTAATGCATATATTTCTGCAACAATGCATTTATTTAAAGATTAAATCAGTCTTGAAAGTGTTATAATTTAAAAACTGATGAATCAAAACAACACCCAAATAAAATTAATGTCATCTAAAAAGAGTTTTATGTACATATAAGAAAATAAATATCCATTATGAGATAAGAAATAAAAAAGATAATATTTTGGAGGAAAAGATATACACCTTGAAGTTTCTCATGAAATTCTTTTGTTACGAGTTGGGGTAAGTCTGGTGTTTTTGAATTATTTTATCATTTTATAAGCAATTTCACCAAGGCCAGTGCTTTTATGAGATTTTATTCTTATCACCATCTAACACTCAATTTGATTTAACAGGTGACTAAACACTGTGAGAATTTTAGGTACAATATATATTCTGAATATTTATAATACATATATTACATATACGTATATTGATTTTTATTTTTAAACAAAATGAGTTCAAACTCTTTACACATTCATAGAGTCTATTGTAAAAAGTAAAGTGATTTTATGCAGATCCAGCATTTAAAAAAGTAAGCCTAAACATTGACAGCATACTAGGTAATGTAGCCTGTGGGTGCCTTCATGACCAGTCATGGAAATGACTTTTGAATCTTAAATAGAGGTCAATAATTCTACTTAGTTGCCATTGAAGAGTTCCACTAAACTGGACTGTACACAGCAGATCAAGGGTGTGCTATAAGAATGTTCTTCTTCCTTCATTATCTAGTAAGATTATCAGATATTCTGAACTTGTTTTTACACATTGGTGATCATCACAGGGGCTGAAATGGAAAGAGTTTTTAGTTATAGGTTTGAGATAAGAAACTTGTAATTCAATTTTTATACACAATATAATTGAAGGCAACACTTTTAATGTTAATGATATTGGTTTGTTTATGACCCAGAACTAATTCCATATCTTTTATTTATTTTTTATAGTTGCCTTGTTTGCTCTTTTCTCCCTGAGTTCACCCTTTAGAAACACCCTACTTGGTTTGTCAACTGTGTACATAGCTCATAATGTTAAATTTGTATGAATTTCTATTTCTATTTGCAGTTATTAAAGAGTAAAAATGGTTCTATCTTGTCCTTTCCTAACAAAGGTACCAATGAATCAGATAAGACAGTATGCTCCAATGTTGATGAAGTATGCTAAACAATGTCCTATCATGTCTCAAGCTGTCCAGTACAGCTCAGTTGTGGACTCCCTTGACAGTAAGTAGTGCTTAATGCTTGGTGTCAAAAACGGCAGCATAAGATTGGATGTACTACCCGTCTGGTACTTAAACTATGTAGCAAACATTGCAATTTATCAGTATCTAATTCAACTCACTAGTATCTTATAAAAGGTCATGATCCTACGTAATGGTGGAGTGAAATGTTACTGATAAATGTCTTAATCATTACTATCAAATTATGAATCTATATGGCCAATTTAATTACAGAGGAGGAAGGAAGAAAATGTCCACATTTTGGTAAAGCTTCCATGACCTTGAATGATGAGAGTTTGACTAAACAACAACTGGATAACCATGTCCAAGGTAAGCTTCATTATTCAAATCTTATAGAACAACAAATAGATATGCATCTTCTTATTTTTGAGAAATTCCCTTTGTAAGAAGATTTGATTTAAGATCAAATGATATCAAATGTTAAAAAAGATCATATCACTTTGGACCTAACTCTGACCGATGAAAACTATAACTATTATTTTTCTTATCTTGTATTTCTTTTTAATTACTAGAATTGGAAACCAAGTATGAAGTGAAACTGAATCTGAATGAAGTTGTAGAAACACGGTCTGATAGTGGTGTTGATTTAGATTTTAATGAAACATCATCAATACCTAATATTAACCTTCAGGAGAAACTAAAAGAAATCCAGAAAGCCGAAGCCACTAAAACTGAAGGTATGATATGATCCTTTACAAATCCAGAAATGTTTGTTTAATATCAGTAGAAATATGATTTTAAAAGATAATAATGAGGTCATTTACAAAATTGTTGTCTGGATCTTGGTAGTTGATTGTCTGCTTCTGTGACTTCATATTTCTGTTAATTTCAGGAGTGAAGTCAGTCTTCTTTAATTATGACGCCTTCTTTGCTAAACAATTAGACAAGAAGAAAAAGGATCATACCTATAGAGTATTCAAGAAAGTGATGAGAAATGCTAGTAATTTCCCATATGCTAGTGAACATACTAATAATAAAAAAGATATATCAGTATGGTGTAGTAATGATTATCTAGGTATGAGTTGGCATCCAAAAGTAACAGCTGCTGTAAGGTATGTCTTTCAGTTATCTTCAGTTCATATAATTAAAGTTATCAAATCAGAATAAACTTAATAAAATTGTTAAAATAGACAGAAACAGATACCAGATACCAGATACCAGGGTAAAATGACACCATATACAGCAACATCTGAATTGTTCTAACTAGTTAATATAGTGAGCAACATTTTATTATGGTTCACAATATGGTGTTTTTTATTGTCTGTCACCGTAAATAATGGCCATTCCAGATGCAGATACCATAATACTTAGGCCTAAATGTAAACTTTATACAATATTTCTTCAATGCATGCTTAACTAATAATCCTTACATTTATATTTCATTGATTAATGGGAATGGTGGCATCAAATTTTTGTTTTAGAGATGCTGTAAATAAACATGGTGTTGGAGCTGGCGGTACCAGGAACATTTCTGGTAATTCACCTCTTCATGAAGAATTAGAAGAAACACTGGCAGAAATACATCAAAAAGAGGCTGGGCTAATATTTACTTCATGTTATGTAGCGAATGACACAACATTATTTACATTGGGAAAAACATTGCCTGGTAAGCAAATTTTTTTTAGGTTATTTAACTTTATGCTTGAATAAACTATACAGTATATATAACATTATATTTTTTTTTTTGGTAAATCACATGATGTTAATTTTTCTGAATCAATAATTTCAGTTATGTAAAATTTATCTCTGAATTTTTTAACTACCTGTATAAAGATTATTTTTTGTAAAGTACATGTACATTAAATCTATTTATTATGATCATTGAAGTGGGGAAATTATATAACAAGTGGATAAAAGAAACATTTATAACTTTTTTGAACATATGTACTTGTACTTGAGATGTTGCAAACTTGCAAAGTTGACATATTTTAACTAAAGTTTAAGTTAGGCCTTAATGGGATGTCTCAATCAGATAGAAACAAAGTTTGAAACACTAGAATAAATCATAGACATAAAAAAACTGCAACATGGTGTTATTATTGTCTTTGTACCAAACCATCTCAGCACAGCTGATCAGAAACATGTCAGTTTCCTAGCATCCAATGACAATGAAATTTATTTGATTTTATTGTCCCAAATTGATCAAGCTGGTCACCATTTTTTGAAAAATATTTTCAGGAGTACATTTTTTCTCTGATTCCGGTAATCATGCCTCTATGATACAAGGATTGAGGAACAGTGGAGCGCCAAAACATATTTTTCAACATAATGATCCTGATAGTTTGGAATCTCTCCTGAAACGAGTGGATATGAATATCCCTAAAATTGTGGCATTTGAAACTGTTCACTCAATGGATGGTAAGTATTTTCTATATTTGATATTTTTTAGACATTATATTGGATTTAAATAAATTAGTATTGTTTTAGTTTTTATAAGTGATAGTACATTCTAGATACATTTCTTGAATCTGTTTACCAATCAATCAAGTCTACTGTCAAATAAAATTGTGACTCAATTTTAATGATGCTTTCAATTAGGTTAACAGAGGAAGTGATGTCATAGTTAATGTGCTAAGTTAACATTTTATTATATCAGTTATATCAAAGCTTCATTATTACTCAATTTTACCTCACATAATTTCATATTTTTTTAAGGTTCAATTTGTCCATTGACTGAACTATGTGATGTGGCTCATAAATATGGTGCTCTAACATTTGTGGATGAAGTTCATGCTGTAGGTCTATATGGTGATAAGGGGGCTGGTATTGGTGAAAGAGATGGGGTACTGCCTAAAATGGATCTGATAACAGGAACACTTGGTAAGTATCCAGGAAAACATGAGTGATGTACTGATCATCTCAAAATATGTTTATTTTTGTGAGATATTTTTCTATACAGAAATATGTTATATCCATATAGCTATAAATAGTATATAAAAATGTCTTTAAGTTCAATAAATCCATTGATAAGCCTAACCAGAAGATTATCTATAATGTTTACCTGTAGAAAAAAATTTCTGTACAGGTCAATTTTGTACTGTAATATCCACTCTATGAATATGGATTACATGTATATTTACATAATATAAATATTTATAATTTGGCTAACATTTGGTGAGTAAGTAGAATTGAAGAAATCTGTAAAAATATAACAGTATTGTCATATTATATATATTAAAGTATAATTTATATATACACCAGGTAAAGCATTTGGTAATATGGGAGGTTATTTAGTTGGTTCAGCCAATACTGTGGATATGATAAGAAGTTATGGTTCTGGTTTCATTTTCACTACCAGTTTACCTCCAACTGTTCTTAGTGGGGCTCTAGCATCCATCAAGGTACATGTACCAACATTTCGATATTTAATCATTGACAACAAGGCTGACACAGACCTAAGCTCTTGGTTCAGCTGTGTATTAAACTTTCTTGCAATTCTATCAATTCAGTGACATTTATCGCCACATGATCTATTGTTATGTCTTATGTATATTTTGTATAGGTGTTGGCTAGTAATGAAGGGAGAGAACTCCGTGAGAAACATCAATATAATGTAAAGTATGTACGTGATAAGCTAACACTAGCTGGTATTCCAGCAATGCATGCACCAAGTCACATTATTCCAATACATGTAAGTATCAACATTTCTTTCCTTAACCATTTTTGTCAAGCAATTCATTCAATTGGTTGTAAAATAAAGTGAAAAGAAACCAATTAGGAGAGATCATACATCTAATCAAAATCTATTATGACAAAAAAAAACAATGGCTTATCACCATCAATTGAATATTGTTAAATGTTAAAATGTTGTGTACATGAAACTCATTGTAAACCATAAAGATGTGTTTTATTATTTAATGAATAACATTGTTTGAATGTAATTTGATGATTACCTGGTATGATTTTTTTATTTGAACTAGGTTGGTGATGCTGAAATGTCCACTAGACTATCTAATGAACTGATAAAACAACACGGTATCTACGTACAGGCTATAAACTACCCTACAGTAGCTAGGGGTGAAGAGAGACTACGCCTAGCACCAACTCCTCATCATACCACTGAAATGATGGATTATTTTGTTGACAGCATCCTCAACGTCTGGAAAACATTTAAACTTGACCTTTACCAACCTATTTGTCCTAAAAAATGCGAAAATTGTCGTAAAAATTTGAATTTTGAAAATCTGTATGCGTCAGAACCTATTTGTGTTCGCTCTAATTGTACATACCAGTCCCTTCAATCTCAGTTAGAATAAAATCAGTTGATAGATGACTCACGCTGGGGTTTTGTTAATTGTTTATGTAAAATTTGACCAGTATCATAAAATTTCAAAATTAGTATGATATGAAGTATTGTAACTTCTGATTATTTTGTGTTAAATTAAAACTTTTGAACAAAATTTATTTTATGAATTTTATATCATGGTGACCAAAATAGTCTTGTATTAATGTACTCTTTATTACAATTACTAGTATATCTTTACATAGAGCCATATACGTTAACATTCCATCAACCTACAATTGATTGAACTGTATATTATAACATTATAACACATATATATATTGCACATTTACATAAATATATTTACAGCTATGATATCCAATTAATTACATGATTTGTATTTAAAAAATGCTTGACATAGAAGAGCAAATATTTTCGTGCACATGAGATCATTCAAACCTAAAATTCAACAGTCCATTTTGTTTTAAGGCAGGTTAGATAG
>NW_008709379.1:4951941-5038667 GCF_000327385.1 Lottia gigantea
ACAAATATATACTGCTTATTATTATAGAATTTATTGTTAGTTATAGCCAATATACCATATAGACCTCTAAAACAGATAGTTTACAAATTATTAATTATCAATATCTATATTTATCCATTTATTGACCTATAATGACAAATCTGTCGCAAAATTTAATTAAAATCACTAATAACCTCATTTTCTTCTTTAGGTACTTTTTCTTGCACTTGGAGGTACGTTTTTACTCAGTAAAAGTTCAATTGTGGTCATTATCCTATAAACTGAGTGTAGTTATTTCCCTTAGATCTAGTGGTTTTAAAATATCTGTTTCAGGACTGTTTCTAAGGAACATTGTAATTTCTATCAATCCTATCGAATTATGACAAATTGACCCATGACTGTATGACACAAATGTAGTTTTTGAATTCTGAATGACTTTCAATTTCGCTCCAAATTCTTCATACAGTGGCATGACTTGTTTTCATTTTTTTTAAGGTAAAATTTTCAGATTCAAACAGATTATTGGCTAACCCTCTATTTTTGTTTAACATATTTTAATGATATAACTAATATAAAAAATATAGAGTTTATTCATAGATATATTTAGAATTATTAATATTTGAAATTTTTAATTGATATTTTAATATCTATATTTTATTTTGTTATTGTTTATTTTAAGTTACATATATTACCTACATATTATATTTTTAAAACTTCATATTGCAAACAGGTATTTTAGAAATTCAAATGTTTACCATGACAAGTACCACTGCATCTTTTGATATACATGTACTTTCAGATGCCTTTAGTGGAAGCATGTACCAGCTTCAAAATAAATGATTTGAATATTTAAAAAAAAAAAGCATGTCTACTATTAGCATGTATTAATTTTTGTAAACATGGTAATATATCAAAAAACATAAGGGAATATGTTATGGTATAACAGACTTCTTCAACAACAAAGTACAAAATGTTTATATTTAAAGATTCCTTTGAAGTCTCAACTTCAGTATTAATATTTTTATATCGTTTTTAAAATATATCTAAATAAATTGGTGCATACTTCCACTTTAATTAGAAGGCAATAGATCATATTATATAGAAATAACCATGCCATAAGTGACCAAGACATTTTCGAAGCATTTACACTGTCATTGAGAATGATTCATTCGTATCAGAACATAATTTTGTGCATGGATATTAACATGCCTTGCCTGAAATTTGGTCATGTGTTATGTATAGTAAATATGTACTGTTAATTACTTACCATACTGAATATCTTTTATTGAATAAACAATTCTATTAGGTTAAAGAGTTTGTACATTATATTATTTGTCTGAATTACAGAATAATATCAATAGCACAGAATTTGCTTATTCAGTCTCTTCCACGTTGGCTTGTTCTGAAGAAATATTTTGTTATATTTGTGAAGGATTCAAAGGTTTTCAGGCTTTTTTATGAGTATTTCCACACTTACAGCTTCTATTTGTATTCTGATCTCTCATTTAATGGTTTCTTCAATTTAAAGTAAACTTGATCAGATTATGAGGTCACCTCTCCTCAACCTTATTTGCCTTGATTTGTCTATACACATACAGGGGCAAGAAAAACCTCCTTTAAATACCTTTAAAGGAGGCTGCTGATAATTAGCATAAGGAGGCTGCTGATAATTAGCATGTTTACCCTACATCATATATTTCAGACCAATGTATGGCAGGTAGGTAGCATTGCGAGCCCACTCTTCTTGACTAATAAGGGATATTTGGCAAACACAACAATCAGACAATCTTCTACATGTCTTTTAGTCCAACTTACATCACAGGAAACTGCATTGAGAACTGTCTTAAAGTGATACGTCTTAGAATGAACATAAAATCTAATTTGGTCAATATGAGTATATATTCATCAGTGAACTTACCAGGTGTCATAAAGTTACAACAGCATCCCTGTAAATCTGGAAAATTCATAAAACTATGTAATTATTGAAAAAAGCTTAATCTTAATATTATGTGAATTAATATAGTGTATAGTTTATTGCATATTTATGGATAATTACTAAGTTATTTGGATCTATAGGATTATATAAGGATCCTGTTATGTTATTTATGACACCGGGTATATCTACTGATGAATATATGCTCTTATTGGCCAAGCTTAAAATTCGTAAATTTTATCTTCATTCTAAGACATATTATTCCTTTAACTTCTACCCAAATAGCAGCAAATGGTAAAAACCAGAAAGTTGATAAAAGATAATTATATTTGATATTTTTTTAATATTTATAAATATTATTAGAATATGATTATCAATTATTCATTCAAATACTCAAAACGAAATCATGGCAAGTTGGCCATTTTTACATAAACAAACAAATAATGGTTTTCATTAAACATTAAAGGAAATAAATATAGAAAGGATTTCTGTCACATGTTGCATTGAGTTCCTGCAAATTAAAAGGTTACTATTCATATCTTGAATAAAATAATTGTTTTTTAAATATGGCAACTTGAATATAACCCTTATAAAATTACAACCTTAGATGACTTTAATACTAAACTTCAAAAACCACACTTCTTAAAAACTGAAAGATATACAAACCAAGTTCTTAATTGTTTATTGATAGCAGATTCAAATTATTGTCCGTATAAATTTGATTAAGAGGAATAGTCAAACTAAGATATAGAATATAAATTGAATAATTATTAAGAATAAATAATTAGGGACTAATGAATGATGAATAAATTATTAAAATACCATTTCAAAAACACACATTCATTCAAAATTATCCTTATATAAGTTTTTGTATATTTAAATTATATTACATTATTTACTAATATTTACATCCTGAATGAATTTAAATGAAACAAAATTTCAATGTCAAATCCGAAATGCTACATGTATGCTTATAAAACAAAGCGTAAAATCTGTTTTTATCAATAATTTTAAGGCATTGTACCAAGAAATCATTTCATGACAAACAGAACAATGATTCCTAATTCTTTCTTCATCATAAAGTCAAAATGAAATATTTTCAAGGATACAACCAAGAAAACTAAGATTTTGATGTTCAATGACATTGATGATTTGTTTACAACTTTATATAACATATTATACATAATATGATGTATCAAACATAATGTTACATTAATATGCATAGAAATGAAATAAACACTCACACATAGGCTTCATTTGAAAATAGTCTTCATCAAATTGCATAGCAGAAGTTCATGGCATGGTTTTTATTAAACTAAGCTAGTATGATCTACATAGTTATATATGGATTAAATTATTCGAAAATTTGTAGAACTATATCCTATCACTCCTTCATAAAATTCCACATTTATTAGTGGTTTGGATTTCTGATCTTTCGGAATTGCTATCTTTGCAAACAAGAACTTCTACATGTTTCGAATAATGTATGCAATTTTTGGAAGCACCGTTTTTAATAACAACTAACAAAAATTATTATTATTATTACCCAATTAGCTGACAAGCTAGAAATAAAAAAAGACTAAAATAAGAAAAAAGAAACACCACAAAGCTGAGCTGTGTGATTTATTTGAAAGACATATGGTTTTACCATTGCAAAAACATTATTTTTTTCATGTTGTTAAAATTAGCACCATCACAATAATGTCTATATTTCAACCATTAAATGGCTATATAGTTTATTTGGAAGATTATTAATATCTCCTTTTAAGGGTTACTTTCAGTTGTCATAGCAACAAAGTTTTCAATTTGGAGGGTAAAAGGGTCCTCTTGATTTCAATTCAAACTGTGAATATTAAGCACATTTGTTTGAACAAATTGTTACTACTATTCCTCCATGGCTTTCCACTGAAGTCATCACAGAAAAAGGGTTTAATTGGTTTTCACATGGAAAGCACAACAGCCATCTTACATTTCAATTTCAAAGAAGATTTCTCCAAATATTTGCAGATTCAACACAGCACATACAAACAATCATATGAAATGAAAGGAATGTAAAACTGATATATAGTTTGAACATGATAAGGTTCTTATCAGACATTCATGGATTTCACTATAAAATAAATACTGGATTTCATAATCTGCTTTTACAGTCTAAAAGCAGATTTTGGATTTCGTAAGGTCATGTGTCTGCTTTCACAATACAAATTGCACAAATAATACACATTCGTTACCCTGGTGATTTAAGAATCATGTACGTAATGACTATCTCATACTAAACCTTTACACATACGCAATACGACTTGATGGGCCCTCCATGGCAGTAATAACCTGTCCTAATTTGGTTTCTAATTGTTGAGCCTTGGCAATATTATCAGACTCTAAGGCCTCGACGAGTTCGTTACTATATTTAGACACGTAAGTATATAGTTCACGTAAAGCACTAGAAATGTAAAACTTTCCACAAGACATCTGCAAAAGATAAAAATGAATGAATTTAAATGAAGTCATGGCAGAACATTCTTAATCTGAGGATAATCAATTTCAATAATCAATAATCCATTAGAACACAGACCTACACTAGGGCTGAAAGAATAATGACAATATGTGATGGGTTATCCTCCTACTTTAATACTCAATGAGAAAATAAAGTTAAAGCACCACTCACCCGAGATATCTCTGCTAAGTAAGAATTCATATCTTGATCACTAATAGTGGGACTTTCTCTGATATCAGTGAAGTATTTTTCTACTAATTTTCTATAATGGACTATATCTCTTGCAAATAATAACTTATTACTTGGTGAATCCTGTAAAATAATCAATTCTCTATTAGTTACATTAATGCTAAGTTGATAGTACAAGCCAATTTTCATAAAAATATTTATTGTTGGGAACAATGTTAATTATTGATTACAATATTAATTATTGATATAATTATTTATGAATTGTTGAAAAGTACTGCAAAACCGAAAACAAGTTCATCGTAAAAATTTATCTATATTTTTATATGATCTTTACCTCTAAATAATAATTGAAAGCATGAAATAATCATACTATATATTTATTAACACTTACCTTTCCTAGACGATGTTCAGATGTAGAACAACTATCCATAAAAGTTTGAGCAACAACAGACAAACAAGAATCAACAATAAGTGGTTTGTGAATATCAAACACAAAATCAGGATTCTTTATAATATTGATCCAAAATCTTAATGGTAAACTGAAAAAACAAAATGAGAAGAATGTAGTTTGTACAGTTGTGATCAAAAATGTATTTCGGGGAAAAGAATCTTTCAGAAGAGCAGCAGGATGAGGGAAAAGTAAAATTCAATGAACCAATTTCTGAATCAATGAAAGAAAAAACATTCAGACCTAGAATTTCTTAGAAAGAAAGATGTGCGACACTGCAGTTTGCACTATGTCTTATAAAGAGAAATTTGACTAATTATTCAAAAAAACATACCTATTACATTTCCATGTATGTACAACATCGGGATCAGTAATCCCATGATGCTCTGCTGCATCATCAAGGAAATCAAATAAATATTTTATCACAGGTGGTAGATTATAGGTCTGAGTTAAAATAGTTCGGAAGAAATCATCAATATATTTCTGTAGTGTACCCTGAAATTGAAATAAAAGTTGTTTCATTATGGGATGATAAATAATTTTTATTTTCTCAATATGAGTTGGAATACTTATTGAGCTTAAACATGAAAATTGGTAAGTTAAAATCAAAACACATTCATAAAGGTAACATAGTAAAATGACTGTTGTTACTAAGAAATATGAAAAGCACTTAACATTTGACTAAAAATGGAATAATGAAAAAACATAAATTGAAGTGTTCTCACCTTGGTTGAAAGTAATCTAGTCAGGAATATTTCTGATATCATTTTAACTCCTCCATCTCTCTGTTGTACATCATCTTGTTTTACCTAGATAACAGATATAATACTGGTTAGTATGTTGTCCACAAGCCATAGTACTTGTCAGAATTCTGTTCTCGTCTCAGTTCAACTGTTGTCTCTCCTTTACATAAATTCTTATGTGCAGTTAGTATGGCTATTACGTCATTTGTAATAACTGCATATGAAAATGTTGATAATATTCTGAAAGTTACAACAAAACTAAATTGTGGTATAGAAAGCTGATATTGAGCTATATAAAATTAATATAGAATTACAAATTACTTACCAAGTGCCAAACTTTAGCATTATGGTGATCTATATCTGACTTCATAATAGGGAAGGCTGAACTAACCGATAATACTGAATTATCAAGGACAC
Organism: Lottia gigantea; assembly: GCF_000327385.1. Lineage (NCBI taxonomy): Eukaryota > Metazoa > Mollusca > Gastropoda > Lottiidae > Lottia > Lottia gigantea. Next base: position 4,958,145 of record NW_008709379.1, read on the forward strand.
CTGAAATTATAAGTATCTTAATTTTAAGGAATAATAGGGGGGTTAGTGTGAAACCAGATCACCAGATAGACAATAGTAAGTGTGGATAAGATAAGAAATATATACATGTGATAAAGGTGAATTACTTTAGGCCTAGTATCCATAGGCTGTTCCCTTGTGGCGTATTCCCTTGTGACCATGAAGAACCTTTGTTGTGGCCTTGTACACGGAACATGTGGTCTTTTAATCTGGACAATAAACAATGAACTTGTCCATTCTTTTGCAACTGCACAAGATGGAACACGCAATTACAAATACGATATTGCATCTAAACTATTGAAATTTGTTGTCATTATCAATATGATCAATATGACTAAAACTGATTTAATTGAGGAGGTAAGAAGTCTTCAGAGATAAACATCAACGAGGAAAATAAATGCAACAGCGGCATCCTTCTCATCCTCCTGATTTTCAATAGTGGTGTTAATCATAGAGATGAATAAAAACAACAGATTGCAGTTGTGTTTCGGTTTATTTGCTCTCTCATCAACGTTTGTATGCAGACTATTTTTGTTTTTCTATCTTCCCATCGTACATTGCACACGCCTCAAGAGAACACAACACAAGGGAACAGCCTATGGATTCTGGGTCTAATGAGCAATCTTCTTTGTATGAATTTGACCTCCATTGGTTACAATTTGTTATACATGTCTTCAATATATTATATCAAATTGCTGTTGATTAGAGTTGATTATATTTGTAGATTCTGTTTATAGAGAGAGCAGAAGTGAAATTTAAAAGATATTAGTGCAAATATAGCAAAAGTGTAAGGGAAGAAAATGTGATAAACATTTTTCAAAAAGTGAAAAGACAAGTTATGTTTAATGGACTCACCGTTCATAGATTTGATTGTGGTTTGTTTATGACTAAGTGATAAGAAGGCGCCATCTGGAACTCTGTAGAATGATAATGTATTTAGTTTCTTCCAACCATCTTTATGAATCGATGCTCCATCTTCATCATTTAACATAACAGGTCCAACTGGTCCATTTCTCCATTCTAAAATTAAATGTTTTAATTGAATAATAATGTTTGATTTATGCTTCTTAGAAAAAGGTTAAAACATGATCGTCAGTGAGCAAAGACATAAATTATCAGAATGTGCATCATAATAAACAGAATAGACACGCCTGCAACCCCTTTACTGCTAGCTGCTCCAACCTGACAAAGGCAAAACTAATAGGTGCTTGCTGCTTTACACACTAGAATCTTTCAAACTAGTCCATAGAGAATCTAGCTTGGTAAAATAAATATAAGAAAAGCTTACCTAAATCTAAGTCGTGAACAGAAGGTCTATGTGAATAAGACACATTTCTATACATATAGTCCATAATCTTCTCTTTAGCTTGTGTTATGGTATCACAATCTAATACTCTACATGTTATCACTTCTCCTGAATGTTCTACATTTAATGACTGGAAATATACAGATACACAAATCAGAAATACATAAAAAAAAAAATGTGAAAAACATTGCTTATACCATGTGTTGTATGAATTGGTTTTTCATTGGATATAAATTCGAATAAATAATACTATAGTTCAAGCCAGGATAGATGACTGCGTTAAGGGACATAACTCCAGTGAAAGTTTAAAGTACCTAAACTTTACTTACCAAGACTTTAGGTTCTATTTTTTCCCGTAGTAATCTATCTTCTGATAATGAATACCTAGCATCTCCTGTAAATACATCTACTGGTCCTTTCTCCGCTTGTAACTTAATAGCTTTAAATAATATAAATAATGGCGAGCCTGCTTGATCCTGCAATAAAATATATAATGACATAAACATTATGATGGCAGTGGTTGAAAAAGTCATTCCGAATTATATACATTCAGTTTTCCAGACTGTAAATAGACTACAGACCCTCAGAGGGAAAAATGTATTTCAGATAAATTCCTAATTTCTTATGCACATATTTTTAATACTCAATAATTTTACCTTTAAATATTTATATAAACATAATGATAACCAATTAGTTAACATCTTCTCTACAACAGATTCAGTTCTATAATAGAAAAATAATTCAGATTATTGATGTTATTTTACAAGATCATCAAAGTCAATTACATTTTCAATACCTACTCTTTTTGAAACACCAGATGGTTCTGCTCTTTGGAGAAGATATGAGATATGAGATATTGATTAACAGAACTGTTTTGCTTGTACAGATTTTTATTGCAAGTATTAATTTATATATACTATAATATTAAAATAATGTGTTAACCAATGCTATGACACTGCAGTCTGTAGTAATTTGAATAAAGTAATCTCACCTTCTAAGCATTAGTTTAGGATGTCGTCCAGATACTGACTTCTCTAGTAATTCTACCAACAGTGACTTTAATATTCTAATAAATAAATAAATAAATAAATAAACAATAATGATTAATTTTTCTAGTTCATTGGCCTCTTTATAACACATAAATGTTGTTCCAGTCTACATTTTTGCTCACTGATGTGTTTTTTTTTTTTAAAAATGAGATATAACTTACTCTGTGGCATATTCCATGTTACTCTGATAAACTATCATTAATAATGATGCTACATTTACTCTGAAATAATATAAAGATATATTTGATAACTTGGATACTTCATTAGAATATAAGATAAATGATAAAAATGATTTCTAATACAACCTATATATTATGCTCAAACATGTCAACATTTCATTAGTCTTCTTAGGAAGAGTGAAACATGTATTTATACTTACTTGTCCCTAATACTGAAGCCTCTCTGATTCTCTAGAGTTCTAATAAATGTTAATAAAAACAACTTTTTATTCAATAATTGTTGAAACATCTGTAGTCCTTGGTCTGAGAATCGGAATCTACCATTTTTCTGCTGAAAAATAAATTATAAGAATAAACCTAATGTCCTGTTGAAGTTTCATCATTCATAAATAAGATACCATGATTCCCACATGATCTTATGGTTTAATCTTAAAAATCACACATAGAGATCTTGATTTATCAGAACTTGATTATGACAATTCAATTAGATTTATAGAAAATACAATAAAAACAAGTTATCTTTTTGCAGACAAAATTCTTCTACTGAAGTTGGAACTTACCAATGGTGGATGTAAGACAACATGATCAGTCATACCAGGAAATAGTACTTTAAATGTATATGTATGATAGTCCCAGAATGGTATACCACTAGATAATAGATCACCAGTTAAATCAGTCATATCTGTCTGTAACTCAGCAAACGCTGTAAAAATAACAATATGTTATACACTTAAATAAAGTCAAAATTACATCTAATATCTAAATCAACATGAAAGACCCTAATATGTATCTAAAACATCAAATTTGTGTAGTCGGCATAAAATCAGTTACTTCCCCTTGATCAACAGAAAAGATGAATATTATAGTATAACCATCAGCAAGCAATATTGTGATATTGAAACAGATATTTGCCAGGCCAGTTGCTTAGTCCTACTTTTTTATGGTTTTCACAAATACACTAGGTTTCTGATGTCAGTTTTAGTCTCATTTAAATGTGAGATGTCTTGTTCCTTTCTAGTCCAGATAAATGTCAATCATGATTTCAATTCTTGATCACAGAACACAGAAAATCAGACCTTAAATAGGTAACTGTGAATAGTAAATCTTACTGAATCCATTCTTACCTTGTTTACATTCATTTCTGACATTACTCTCTAGATTATCTAACTGTATCTGTAATTTACGGTAAATTCTCTCAGCCTTGGTGTTTTGTCTTCTATAGATTATCAGGATTAATATAATAACTAGCAGGAGGAAGCCACCACCAGCAGCAATTCCTGCTATAGCTTCAAATGGGAAGGAGTAAGATTCAGGTACATCATATTCTACTTTACCAACTTGAAATTTCACATTGTTAATTTGCACCTGAAAATTTAACAAAAACAAAACATTTAGTTAAATGGAAAAGTCTTCATAGCACTTCATGTAATAGCATTCGAAGCTATTGTCATGCACAAGTCTGGGTGATTTTTTCAACATCAAAGGAGATACCCTGGCCAATGAACAGGGTCCTGCAGTAGCGAGCGACCTATAAAAATTTTGTAATTTTTTTGCCACACAAAATTTTACTAGTTAGAAATACCATGTACCATGTTTAGTGTAGTTTTACTCAGAACATCATATCCTGATTAAATACACTTTAATTACAATAAACTTCCTTGACTTTGTGTTCTTATAAAATAGCATTCACTATCATTATAGAAAATAGATCATGACAATATAATTGGCAACAACTCCACATTAATTCTCTATCTAAAATTGTCTTCCATTGTTTAGAAACATTAGTCTCAATGTATGGAATGTGCATCTTAATGAGCAATTCTGCCTGCCCAAGACAATAATGCATGTTTCATTTCATCAACTTTGAACTTGTGTCTTTAACAAAATATTTCCAAAGGGAGAGAAAGTGACAAAGGAACAAAGAAAGTGATATTTAAGGTCAGAAAACATTATATTGTTTAACATGAGGTGTTTCACTAATGTGTTATTTTAGGTTACTTCTTCTACTTTAACAATAGGTTCAACTAGAGAACAGAAAAACAATGCTTATTACAAAAGACAATCTCATGTCAAATTCATATTTCATCAGTATAAATGTTACTTGCATATACAAACACACTGAATGTTAGAAAAATAGAGGAATCCAAATTTGATATTATATAGAAAACATAGCTAGAAGTGGCGCCAGAACAATTTACAATACTTTCTAATGAACTTGTAACTGTTCTAGTATGAATGACAGTTTATTAATAGAATAATTTACAGGAAGGGAAAAGACTTGTGATTTATTGGCCATATACAGAGTTTAACAGGCACATTAACTATAAAATACTAGGTCCCTCCAAATTATCACTTCAATTCAATTGAGATTAATGGCATTCAATTCAATTTGAAATTTGATTATCATTTTTTAAAAGACTATTAAGTGTGTTTTTAATTGTAACAAGTTGTGTAACTCTTGTAAAATAAATCTTTATTTTTCTCCAGCTGACAATCAGAATCAAATTTATTCCAGTTTTTTTTTAGATTAATCAATGGCATTATGATCATTAACAAATGTACTTTTAATTATGTTTTCATTATCATCTAATTTACATTAGAAACAATGAAATTTGTTCCTACTTGGGAATAGACAGACGTAAAGTCCAGGGCGGGTGACTGCTTTCTGCATATTGTCATAATCATTCACACAGTTTGCTGTGAATATTAAATATTCCAAATTGATAATAACAAAATTTATTACGACGACACTAGTCATATCGCTAAACATTTTTTTCATTTCTGGACAATGTATTGAAATAAGATAAATGTTTAAAATATGACTGCAGTGATAACAGGAGTAGAAGGACAATAATCAGCTAGAATTGTTTGACAGTACGAGAAGATAAAACTATCACACCATCCAAACTGTCTGTAAAACATAACTTCCAGGGTTCTGAATGTCAAGGAATCTTTTTACACTTGATAAAGCATGTTTCTTATGAAGTAACCCTATGGTTAAAATATGTTTATCAAGGAGATCTGTTTTATTAATCTATGTTGTCTGGTGACTGATATTAATTAGGATTTCTCTCTAGAACACAATGAGTAGTATAATGATATGCATACAAGCTCCAGATGTCACTATTGTGTAACTTTTAAACAACAAAACATAAAAAGAAATCTGCTTGAATTAAAGCCATTTTGTGATCAACTTATGAATTGATGGTCTCGTTCCAAAATACTGTTCAATCACAGATGATTTGGACACTAAAGCTGTTACTAACTGTGACCTTTTAAACATGGTTAACAAATAATATTAAATATGCACATATATGTAAACAGTGAGGGAATTCTTTATAATTTCTCTTAAGGACAGACTTTTATTCAATTAAGTACAGTTTACAGATTAAAACACACAGCTAGCTAGTTCTGTATCAAGTGAGTTTAACATTAAACTGAGTATCAACAAGATTTACACTCTTTGTTTTTTAACATCAACGAGTCCCGTGAGGCGTATCTGATCCTTTCTGAAGGCATCTGACCTCATTGTTACGACACATTATGACCCCCATTCAACATCTAAATATGCCAGGATTTTATTGTCATGTATTTGAAGATTTCTTAGAGTCCCTTTGGCCTCCTAATCAACACTCAGTATTAGCTAATTAGAAATTTTTAATTAATCATTGGATAACACACATGGCCATCCATTTCACAATTCATTAATTTTTAGAAATAGAATTCTTTTTTGAAGACCAAGAGATTGTCATATCAGTTATCTCATGGGACATCAAAGTTATTTAATTTTTTCAGAATTCATTTGACAAAGTTAATTTCGATAAATTTATTTAAATCACCAGTTCCAGAAAGTTTTGATGAATTCATGGGAGAATTGGAAAGTATTGTCAAATGTTCTCAAGGTCTTGAGAAATCTGACATATATTCCTCTCTTCTCAGTTTTTAATCTATCAATTGCCTAACCATACATACAAATATTTAATTCTGCTCCATTTTGCAACAAAGGCTCAATCTGGCTTATTTCTTAGCTAAACCACTTCCTTCAGGTATAATTTCAAACTAGAAAAAACTTCGTCAGCAAACAATCAGTTCAAAGAATCCACAACAATGCTTAGAATCTGTAGTGACCTAGATCTAGAGGCAATGATAGAAACCATGAAAGTTATGATAATTCATATTGAGAATCATTACAATGTCTATATCACATGATTGCCTAGACTCTTAACTAAATATTCACAATATACATAATTCCATGTAAATAATCACATTTTTTAATCTACTACAGGGCCAGGGGATATAAGTTTATCAGTTTTATAGGACATAAATGAGGATATTCCTATGAATTTTTCCTCCAAACATCTACGACCAACATAGTGGTTACGGGTTGAAATCCTACACCAGGACACTTTTCAGAAGCACCAGCTATGGCATCAGATTTTTTCATATGTTTTGGAGGATTCAAACCCATGTCACCTTATTGCCAACAATCTAACATTTTACTAACTGTTACTGTGGGGTCAGTTGCTTGTAAGCAGGCTGAAAATCAATTAGTTTAAAGATGGGTTTCCTTATTTTTTTACAGTCAAACTAAGCAAACTATTTGATTAATTGGTGTTTCTAATGAATCATCATGTATTCTTAATCATATCATTATGTTCTTATTGCATATAAGTACCAGTTTTAAGCAATAATAAAATGTCCATGTATGTACAGTCTAGATAAACAAAAAAGACTTTTTGACCTTTTGTGATCGGTCACTCATTGGAATTCTGCTGGTAATTCTCTTCTAATTTAGCTAATTATGAATTATTAAAGGACATGTGAGACAAACTGGTATTTTTCCAAGTCATTAGAACACCTTTACTTTCTATTCATATAAGTATTAGCATTTTTATATTCAAAAATGAAGATAAGTGAACCCATCTTTAACAATATTAGACCAAAGAACTTACTGTAACAACAGGTAATCCATCCCCTTTCTTCACTTCTACACCATCTCCTTTATTTGGTTGTGTTGGTGGTGGTAAACACACAATCTGATTGGATGATAGAGTAGTCACATTACAGTGTTTTCCACCAATCATCACCTTGACATCATCTTTATCAGACGCTTCTGTCAGGTCACGACCCTAGATATAAAAATTTATATAAGTGTTGTGAAAAAACTGATTATAAATTATATCAACTATTAAGATGTAAAGGTGGAAGATTTTAGAATAAATATATGGAAATATTGCACCAATTGCAACCAGAAATACTGTGTTCAGAAATTCTCAATTGGCATAGTCATGTACATGCACACACTTACCTCAATAATCAGCATCTCTCCTTTAAATGTTTTGATGTTGCCTTCTTCAGTAAAATTATGGACCACAGGATCAGGAAAATAGGTTAGTATATTTCTCACTCCAGCACCAGTCAAATTAGTTAGAGATAACACACCATCCATATTGAATCCTAGTTGTACTTTAACAATTGGAGTAGACCGTTTACTTCTCACAACATTTCTCATTGGAGGTAAAGGTGGGGTGGGACATTTAATCATTGAGGCACTAACAGATTTGCACAACTGTAAAATAACAAGAAATACAATCAAAATGTGTACACTGCACTATTTATTTATGACTAGTTCACAGTTAGGATTTCTTGTAATTGTCATCTTACAAAGAATTTGTAAGGAGTGATAGGCTTACTACAAGAGTGAATTCTTACATAGCTAAAAGTTTGAAATTGTTTCTGTTTCAAATACAAAAGACATGATTGGACATTTCACACTCATTACTAAGATAATGGAGATGAAAGATGAAATATAGATATTATAATATATACTGTGTATACTCCTATATGTAACTATTGTCTGAATAAACAAAACTCCATTAACTCTTACATACACATCAATGATTAGTGTCGGCCATTTTCTCTAATAATACTCAATTTATGACATACCAAATCAGTTTTAATGGTCAGAATAAGAGCCCAGACTAAATTACTTTTTGATGGAATATTTTCAATTTTTACCCAGGTCTGACCTCACTAGACGTGATGTAATTAACAATAAAATTTACCAGACAAAATGTAATTAATATCAATATATAACTGTCTGTACTTACCGTGGGATTAGTGACTTCATAATCTCCTCCTCCAGTAGGAACATACGCAAACATCTTTGGTTTCTGTATACAATCAAAGTTTGATCCCTCCACGTTTAAATAACGCCCACCACTGTTAAAGAGAAAAATGAATGTCATTAGGAGAGAAGAACTGGTTCAGAATGTCTCTTTGTTACTTTAAGAACTCTAGATCCTTCTGAGAAATGACTTGCTCTACTTCCTATTCACCCTTGATTGGATCAAAACATGTTAAAACTAATTAAAAAGAATTGATATTTCACTTTTTTTGGAAACCTTTCAAAACTGGCACCCATCTTGCCTTTTTCTTCATAATACTTGTATAGTATCAGATGAAACTTCACTATAAAAAATTATTTACCTTGCTATACTTTTTCTAGGATGAATTCTGGTGATAATAGGATCAGGTTTATATATAAAATCTCTATTTAACGTAAACACTTGACCATCATAATATAACTTAATAGGACTTTTACGTTCTGGTTGCTGAACTTTGGTGGTTTGACAGATGAGATGTGTTGAGGTGACACTACCTCTATCTACAGCACAGGGAGCATTACCAAAACTAGCCTGTATACTTCCACCAGTATTTAGATCTCTACCAGTTATAGTTATTAAAGATCCTCCAGATATTGGACCATGACTTGGATGGATTTTGTCTAATCTTGGACTCTGAAAAATGGAAGAAATTTATAAATTGTAAATAAAAGCAACAGGCTGTTTTTGTGGTTTCAATGAAAATGATTCAGATGCTCACAAAAAAGTTGTGAACAATTGATGGTCAAATATTAGTGTTGAAACGGTTAGTGAATTTGTTACCCGGTTAATTACTAACGATGATAAAAGGAGTCAATCTCACAATTAACTAAACTAGAATAAGTGTAAATGAGTACCCAGGAAGATTTTGGCTAGTTCCCCGCGAAATGTTGGTACAAATCGACAGATACCAAACAGAAAGATTAGGAGTGAGCCTGACAAGAGTTCAGACGGACTGGTGCAATTGTCACTCATTGCTACAGTCTCTAACAGATCAAAGGTTTTTTTTGTGGGGTCAGTGTAATGAGTGTATCTCATTGAAGTCGTCGCGAATCAGTGTACAGGTTCCACAACTGGTATAAAACTATTGTCTCAATGAATCCGTACTCATGAATATTAATAAGCTTGAAGCTGATTGACAGGCAAGAAGAAACAAACAGCTAATTACAGGAGATTTACTAAAAAGTAATACGACCTTTATTACTGTTTTATTCAACAAAACTTATTCAAACACTAGAACATGCGTTAAAAAAGCTTTGTTACATTTCCTTAATACAATAAAAATAATAACAAGATTCAACGAACCGTGGCACGTGCCGAACGTCTGATAATGATTACAGTGCTTTTTTGTTTATCTTATTAACATAACGGTGCACACAGAGGCTTGATAATCTTGACTACAATTCTTGCAACTCATTGTTGTTTTGATAAATGATACTCTATCTTGATTTATTTATTTATTATTCAATCAATAAAGATGTTTATTTATTAAAGACTCATACAGTGACAAATTTTCTGTCAAAATTGCTCTCTTTTTACTTCTTATAAAATTGACGGTTAACCGATCATCTCAAATCAGACCCGGCTACCTGTGAAATACTACCCGAAATCGGTTAACTGATTAACCGTTCCAACACTATCAAATATAGCCTTACAATCATACACAGTGACCTTTGTTTCAGTAGTGAAAGAAGCCTTCAAGCTTAATATATGACAAATAATTGACAAAAAAGCCTAATACTTACCCTATATGAGAAGTTTTCAGAATAATTGGCTACAATACCACTAACTGAGATCTGTATAGGACCACTAGTTACTGACCCTCTCCAATCAGCTCGACAAACAATTCTATAAAACAAAATTCAATAAAATAAGATAAATACACCTAATGAAAACAGCTACCCCAGTATATTGTAATATATATCCAAACGAAAAAAATTTAAGAATGTAACTTGAGGATGATAGTTAAAAAATACCAGATTTTCATGAACTTACTTTCTAGATGGTGAATAAAGATGGCGATATGGAATACATTTAACATTGGCAACAGTAACAGTATTTTCAATATCTTCAAACTTGGCTCCTAAATTAGTTCCTTCAATAGTGATATTAGTTCCTCCATGTATAGGTCCCGACATTGGCCACACTGATAGAATCCTGGGAGCAGGACATGATGATACTGCTGGTAGAGGACATTTAGTCATATAGTGACACCCATCTCCACACCAGCGACAATTTAAAAATGGTTTAGTATAGTTGATGTTTATACATAGACCACATTCACTGTTGGCCATTACACTGCATTTGTAGACTTTAGCTGAAATACAGAAGAACAAATATTCAATCAACACAGAATGCCAACTGCAGCTTAAGGACTGTATTGAATTGTATTATTTGTAAGCAATATTGGAGCCATTTGGAAAAGCATTTGAAAATCGTCATTACGTTTCAGATGCCACATATTTATGAAATGAAATCAAGTCTTAGACCCAAACTTACCTGCTAAATATGAAGTTGATTCTAACACAAAATCGTTTCCCCAATAAACTGATAGCTTAGCATCTAACATTCCTTTCTGAGCATTGTAATGGATCTGTAATACAAGGTATAAAAGATATTTATTTATACCACTAATATGGATTAACAAATTCAAATGATGGTGATGACCCTGAGGAACTAGAGATTTCCTTAATTCCTTTGCAATTTAATAAAAAATGACAGCAATATATCCTTCAAACTTCATGCCCTGTTTTTCTATACAGCAAAATTCATTTTTAGAATCATTACCTTCAGACTGAGTTAGCTATCTGGCAATGAAAAATAATCCACAAATGTTACCTTTGGCATATTACAAGTAATATGTCTATCATCTAGTCTTTCAGCTTGAGCTTCATATATTCTCTCTCCAGTATCTATTTCACACCGGTAATTACTGTGAGTTGGTTTGAGGACAGGGAAATTATAACCTTTTAATAAAACAACTCTAGTCACATCTACTGGTATATATACATCACCAGTTTGTTCTATATCTATTCTCGGACAGTGTAGAGCACCTCGTACACCTGGTTTACTACTCTGAAAATATCAAAGAAATGAAGTTTAAGGTACAGTTATATTCAAACTCAATCACTGATAATAAAAATAAACTTTGTTGCTAGAACATCAAATACATTATAGAACAATACTCTTATTCAGTTCACAGCTCATTGCTATTATAATAATTTCTGTGTTCGTTCGTATTTGCAAAATTTTGGAAGTCGTGAATTTGATATGTCTGTTTGACATATTATGGTGCTTTCATATGCATTGATCAATGCACACTGCAATTATATACAATACAGTAACTTACCCCTTTTCCACGAATAATCTGATCATTACAATGTTTACTATCATGATAACAACCATTATCATATATACACCAATCACATTCAAACTCAGAATTAGTACATGTTGTACAACTGTAATTACAATCAAATATTGATTAATAAATGATGTACAACTAGGATGATTGTGAAATATTCATTTATAAATAAAATCAAAATTTCATATACTACTAGAATTAGCTGATTATGCCTTTTTGTATCCTTTGCATTCTTAAAACAGAACTGGCGCCAGGAGTGCTTCCAAGAAACTGTTACTCATCTAAATATGGCAAGTGATGCTACCACAATTATGCATGTGCCAAAGTCTTTAATGCCAAATATCCAGATAAAAAAAACATAAAACAGAGTTTCAAATATAAAGGAACCAATTTTATTGCAACTATTGGATGAAAAAAAAAGAAAAAGGAAGAGCGTTCAATCTCCAAAACTAATCAGAAATGGAATTCCTTATCCTAGTACTTTTGATCACAAGTTTCCAAACAGAAAAGAAATACTGATTTAAAAGTCAATTTCAGAGAAAAGCCGTGGAAAGACAACAAAAACTCACTCTTTGAAGTTGGTACAATTGTAAAATGTAAACGGCTTTGTAACAAAGAGTTTTCCAGTTTCACTTGAATTCAAGGCTAGAGTAATAGTCTTTGAACCTGTAAATAGGAAAGTTCAATTACATGAAGAAGTCAATTTCTACTTCCAATATTTGAAACTTATTTGAAAGAGGAAATAAGTTAAGCATCAATTCCCATTGCCACTACATATACATGTATCTAAAGACTTGTTTTGACATTTAGGAGTTCTAATAAGAAATAAATACAAATATAAGCCACAGAGCTAGACAGTTTTTATAAAATACTGATTTAAGTGACATAATCTATGAGGTAATAGTAATAAATCATATTCCAATTCTAAATCCAGTAAAAAGTTTCTTTAGACATCTAATTTAACCAGCGACATCACTTACCTTCTACAGTCAATGAGGCACCAATCTTTGAAAAGTCTGGAGTGGCACATTTGGCACCAAAATACCACATTTCAGCTGGGGAGTTCCAATTTAACTCTTGGTAAACACAGCTATAGGTACTAGTCTGAGGCAATTGAGGGATTGTCAGATGAAGCTATAAACAAATGAAGGAATAAAAAGTCAAAAAAGTAAGATATGATACATGATGAATAAACATTTTTTTAATAATTTTTTTTCATGGAATTGTAGATTCTGATTTGAAATTGAACTTTAGTCTATATTTTAGAGAAATTCTGAAAGAAATTGATTGGACATGTTTGTAGTTCATGCTGACATTTAGAAATTCTACAACAATCCATTTCTTTTAATAATATTTTTGATGACATTCACAAATATCAAGCCATTTTTCTTTAATCCGATTTCTTTCTTTAAAATTTTGATAAATCTAAAAGAAAACTTTTTTTAAATGAAAGAAAATCCCTCGTATTAAGTCCAGTAACACGAAAAGGATAATTTACAAAAATCTGTGTATTTCCACATAGGGTGCTTGTCTAACATTTTCAAACAAACAAAACAGAAAAGAATCCAGGCCTTAATGTGACTAAACCAAAGATAGTTTGTAGAAATCAGTTCAATTGAAAGAACTATTAATGTCTTCAAGAGCTCAATTGCATGTGTTTACTTTTTCAGAAAAGACATTTTTTTCTTTAAATAAACATGCACAGGGTCATAATAAACCATCCATTCGAAAACAGCACCCAAAGTTTCAATGCACTCTTAACCGAGTCCACCCAATATTGTTTGCTTCCGCCCAAGTTCCTGCAAGTTTGTTTAATGTCACAATTCCTGGTAAGATGTTTGATTTCTCGCAGGAATAGTAAACAAGAGATAGAATTATCATAAATATGTCAAACTTGTTGTGACTTGAACAGTCTGTAATTTAGAACATATGTAACATTGTTTGACAAGTTTACTTTCAATTTATACATATATTTGATTCAATACAATTTGGTAATATTATCAGACGAATCAACTGTATGGTTAAAATAGACTGTATAGTCTAAACATTTTTGTTATTTTCCATTAATAAATCCTAATTACACACACATATACATAATAATATTAACAAAAAAAATTTCTTTTAAAATAGTGCTCATATATATATGTATATATTAATGCTTCTTTAAGAAATGCATTGGTATCTTATTTCATTTTAAGAAAAGTATCGTCATTTCACCTCTTTCCATCATTCATTCTACCTCTTGATTCACTTGTTACAGTAAAGTTGTGGAGAAAAGACTTACCTCTGTTACAGTGGTTACAGATGTTGTTTTAGGTGTGATATTGGTGATATAAATACATTGATTAGAACTACCATGTAACCATCTAGATTGTGTTGGATCTCCAGAATTAGGACAAGAATTCTTCAAAGTACATCTAAAATAATCAAATTATGTGACTGTTCAACAATACACTTTGTGAAACGAACTTGAGAACTAGATCAAAATCGGCAAAGCATTGTCTCCATGAACCGAATAAAGTATTAAAGTTCATTTGGAACTGATCAAGAATATCATGAATTGTCATATACAAAATGGAATGCCTAAATGACAATAGTGTGAATGTAACACACTGAATCTTGTTATTTAAAACAATGAAAATGGTTTCTTCTTGAGAAAATGATTGAAGTTGCTGCAAAAACATTACATAAAAGAATTTATCATCTTATAGTTATAGCTTTCATTATAATTTCATATAGTCTCAAATCAAACAAAAAATTTGAAAAAAAGAGTCACTCTTTGATAAAACAATGATTCCTACTAAAAGCTTGATTTTTATAAAGAATTTATTGATGGTTAAAATCTCATTTTGTGAAAACCATAAAAACAGTCAAATTATAGTAATTTTCCTTCATTTACATCATTTGAAAGCTATCTGGATAAATAGCGATTTTCCTGCAAGATTAAAACTAGAAGAAAAGGGATCATTATTTATTGGAAACGTAAAAAATAATAAGCTCTATTGATTTTTATCACCTTCTAGCTATAAAAGAGATTTAAAGGCAAGTAACCAATAGACTTGAAAACTGGCTAATAGGCTTTATTTCTTGAAATAACCTTTCCTTTTGCCGACAAATTATTTCAACTTAATTCCCCCACAATGCCTGCTCAAAAACAATCAATACATCATTTCCTGTTTTCAAATATTTAAGTATTTAAACAATTTTTTTTGTATTCTGTATATATAATAATATTAAATTTGATTGTGGCAAAGATATCTGTGATAAGACTAAAATAGTCAATTACACACTTTCAACTTCTATAATAATATCTTTATGTTCGACAAGCCTGCTGCTGCTTTTTAGCCCATTTAATTTCTTATATGTTTTACAAAACATTTTCCAGAAAAATGTTTTCCATAGTGCCTACAGAATACATACTTTCTGTACATGTAGTTTCATTTTCAAATTTCAAACTTTGTTTAATTTCCATTTGATATGGACCTATATTCATATCATGATATTATGAATCAATAATTATACTCTGAAGTCAGAGACCCTTTCAAACCTTCAATGCCAGAGAGTGGTAATATTGACCTCCATTACTTTTAGTCATATTCTCAAGAAAGTAGATCCATCATTCGCGATAATCACCAACAAAAATCATTTAAAAAAAGAAAAATCTTTTCTCTAACAGCAGACTTGTTGATATGAAGAAATTATTAAAAGAATTAT
The DNA here is from genome assembly GCF_000327385.1 of Lottia gigantea. Lineage (NCBI taxonomy): Eukaryota > Metazoa > Mollusca > Gastropoda > Lottiidae > Lottia > Lottia gigantea. Next base: position 4,973,936 of record NW_008709379.1, read on the forward strand.
CTATAAGAATTATATGTCTGAATTCCGTGCCGTAAGATAGAAATTGACAGTTAGCGTGAAGATTGTAAAATGTAGGAGATATTATAATGGAAAAACTTTCTTCTATTGATTTGCTATTTAAGTGTATCAAATCCCCCAAGTGTCATGTTCATTTTGTTGTGTCCTTTTTTCTTTGGTCTTGATTCCAAATGGATTGTACTTTAACCCAATGATTTAGATTACCATGACAACAATGAACATAAACTTTGTATTTCAATACAAGTCTATAGAAATTTAGAAATATTGGTCTGTCTCAGCACCACTGAGTCAACCCATATTGAAAACTGGCCAATGTCTTCACTGAAAACTAAAGTAACGTAAAACAGAGACAAGAGACAATATTAATTCAAATGTTGTGTACATACCTTTTTTCTAAGGAACACCAGCCACAATAGGGATCTCTGTCAGATAGACAATTATTACATAATTTATACTGGCCACAATCTTGTACTTTTAATTTGGTCACCTGAAAAACAAGGAACAAACCATTAATTTCAATACAGCTATACAAGACACCCATACAAGACATGTATGATATAACTTGATATATCAGAGGATTTGCTATTTCTTTTTCTGTTTTTATAACATTTTAACATGTAATACAACGTAAAACAAGTTTTAGTCTAAAATATGCTTGATGGATGCATTAATTTTTGATGGTTTAAAATATCTTTTGAAGTGAGATTCTTAGGTTTGACAAATAACTTGACAGTGAAGCCATATTTAATCTGCTTGTAACAAGACTGTCACATCAACAAATACTTCACTTACAAAAACCTCAACATTTCAATTTCCGTATTGTAAATCAGATGTCATGTGTAAATCTGCTCATCATGGAATATATTAATCCATTGGCTTAAAGCTTTCATAACTCTCATATCACCATGATACCAGTAAAAAACAAGAGTTAATACTGTGTCAATAAGTTCACTACATGTGGTTGCAATGCTTTAAGAATATTGCATGCATTGTCACAGAAGCTTACATTATGATGGAATGACATCAGAAACGTGACAAAAGTGCTTAAAATCTCTTGTCTTTTATAACACTATAGATCTAATCTAATTTAACCTTACTGTTTCCTAAAAATTCAGTTATGTTTTTATAATTCCGTTCATTTTTTGGTTTGCTCAGACTATTTTTTGCAGAATTTTTTCACACTGTCTTCCAAATAACCTTTCGAATTCCTAATACAAATTTTCATCCAATAGCCAAATCCAATGATTCAATCTGATAGATTTGAAATTAGGCCATCAGTTTCAGACCACTTCAAAATACTTTGCATGATTAAACTTCAAAATCATTCTGTCCTCATTAACAACTTCCCTTGGTTTGTGATTTGTTGAAAGTTTTTGCGATTTAAAATTAGTGGAGAAATTTCAACCTTCACTAATTGACTTCAATGAATCAGATGTAGTGTGACAACAAAGAAGATATGGCCAGGAATTTACGAAGCCAATTAGTCAGTAGGGAAATTTTACAAAAATACAAATGAAGGTTTATTTTCTCTTAAACTATGTGGCTGTGGGCAAGTAATGTCAAGTTTTTTCAACATTTTAATTAGAGTTTCACTAGCGGAATCTGGCTTCTTCTCAAATTTTCAAAGTCTTCGTTAGCAAATCTGCCAATTGACTTTTTTACACAGTAGTTGACAATATCATTAAAATATTTCACGTGCCAAACCCCAGAATTAGCCCCTAATTAACTTCCATCTTAAAACGCTTCTTTTTTTTTCTCGTGTATCTAATGAAATTCCCTCAAGATAGAAATAAACGTGTTAATTTGAGACTGATGCAACTAATTCTCTCCATTCTTAATTCTGCCAGAAGCCATTATGCCATGACAGAATGGACATCCAAGCTGGCACGGAATTAACTAACCTTTTCTACCTCTTTGTTAACAGGTATAGCTCCAAATATGTGACACAAAAGTGCCTGCCTCACATATTCACTACTTCCAGGTTTTATTTTATGGCGACGGAATTAGACTAAGTATGGAAGGAAATTTGTTAATTAGTAACCTTTCATTTCTTTCAGATGACCACATCTCCTTAATAAAAGAGTTCTTCTGATTATGACCAATTTATTCCCATGTGGGCCGAAAAAAGTAGTTTGGCCTTAAGGAGATCACATATTTCGAGTGAATTCTTTAAGTTGGTTAGCTACAAGACACCATTGTTGGTTGAATGGCGTGATTTAATTATGATGTTGGAAACAAAGGGACATAGCTACAGGACACAAAGTGATCTGTCGACATCTTATAATATTTCTCTTCTTTTAAGAACATGTCTGCTACTCAGGTCATTTTTTTCAATCATTATTTCATCTATTTTAACTACGTGTTTGAGGGGAAAATGAAATTATGTCAAGAAGACAATTGGATGAAAGCAGACGGATTAAACAAGGGTAGAAAATGACTTCTGGCTATAGAGATAGTAGTCTGATAACTCTGATCTAATTATCTATGTTAATTGAATATTTCATATAATTTAAAAGATACTTCTACGCCAAGAACTGGGTTTTTCTTTCAATCTTTACAGCACAAGAGATAGAAGTAGGCACAGACACCCAGAAATAAACCAATCCAAATTGGATTTTGATCGAGTTTGCTTTAAAAACAAAAGGTAGCAAAGAGGCATACCATGTACAAACTTACATTTGTTTCGGTCATAACATAAATATTTTCATGAGCTGTATCAAAAACCATATCCTGTTTGACAGCACTGCCTTTATCAACAACGACCGATGAGTATTCTCTAGCTTTTACATCATTTTCCACTACAATCTGAAATAGAAATTGTTACATTGACACCTGATTTCACCATACAATTTGGCTCTCACTTGTATAAAAAATAATTTTAAGAGAACATCCTCTGGTAAGGTACTAGTATGATTTATAGGAACAAATAACAAATTTTAAACAGGGAATTAACAGGAAAAATGAAAAGGAGTGATCATCTGGAATTCAAATATCACAACATGAGTTCAGGTCAAAAGTTTGAATGAATTGATTTCTGCTCGTAATTATCCCAATTATATCAACTGTGTAACTAAAGAGAAATTGTCCAGTCTCTTCATCTTTTAGCCTAAAAGGAAATTAATACCAAAACCAGGAAATGATTCATAATTTCATTGTACTGATATTTTCTGATAAAAAAAATCTGCCAATAATTTTCATGCTTTGAAGCTCAAAAATAACAATTTAAATTGTTTAATCATTATTCTGCAGGAAGCAATCACTTTCAAATGGTTCAAAGAAAATTTCAGGTCAGATCTGATAATTATGGTTGCAGGAATGATTTCTTTTTATTTCATCCCTCTAGGGTGAAACGGAACTACAGGATCAATTTCATCTAACAGCAATTTACCAATTCCTTTACCCCCAAAACAAATAAAACAGTTTGCTTCTTTCTAGATTATTTTCTTTCTAACGAGTTTCAGTAATTACGCAGAATAAAAATATATCTTCACATCACTCAATTCTTTTGCTTAAAAATTACTAATTTGTTGCAAGATGGACTGATAAAGAAAAGTACATGTAAAGTGTATGTGAAATGTAAGAACATTATTTGAAACAAATTTGCATTTACTATAAGATGACTCTTAAGTTACTACTATTTAAGACCTAAATGCCATTAGAAGACCTTAAGACCCCAGCAAATTAAAAGTACCGAAAGATGATGCCAACACATTAGACAGTTAGGGAGGATATAATTCTGTCTGAATCTGGATATGAAAGAAGTTGTGTTAGTTTCTTATTCTATTTATGATTTTATCCATTTATACATGTAGACTTTCCGGTAATATTTTCACTTTTTACCAAGATGAATTTCACATTTTCTTTGAACTGTAAGCCATAAATTTAGCATTATTGATTGAAAAATTGAAGAGAATGTTGAAAAACAGACGATAGACTATCATTAAATGACTATTTATCAAATTATTGTTCCGACAGACATCTTAAAACGATCAGAATATAGAAGTGATTAAAAGGATCTATTGAAGAGTACAGGAGACATATTTTTAAATCAATATATGAAGCCAGTAAAATTTTATGCCTGTATGATTCTCTTAGATTCACTGTGGAAATTGATCGCATTAAATTCAATCATTTACAAAACCTCTGAGACATGATTATGCCTTATGTCTTCATTAGGTTTTCAAGTTTTTTAGGCTGTATATATTCATGGATATTAACATCAAGCGTCTTTCAACGGGGAAATTTTATTCACATCAGTACTTCAATATGGCAGACAATTGTCTGTAAATGACTTGTTGTAAATGATTAAATAAGTCAGGCATATTGAACCCAAGACTATATCTGAAATACAATAATGCATGTAGGTTTTTATAAAAGTAGGAATCATGTATGTTAACTGTTTTAAGCTATACATTTGGGAATATTGAATTTTCATGTAGCCTTTCTAACATGAAAAATAAAGGTTAAATCATGAAAGATCTTATGTCTAAAAGTGTTATGGTAAGATCAGTATTTTTAAGAAAGAATTCTTTACTGTATTTACTGAGCCTTTAGATGAAGTCAAGGATATAAAGGAATGGGTTACAAGTCAAATTATGGGCACCTGATTCAGGGCATCTTAATTACATGCTGAATATATATTCATCACATAGTTTTATCAAACCAATTGCCATCAGCATACATGAAACTCTCATACTGAGCAGTACATGAATATATAAACAGATGTAAGAAATGCTTTTTAGGTTTAAATAAGGATTTTTAATCAACAATTCTTTAATCTGTAAGTGAAGCTTCCAAGTTTATTGAAGCTTCAAGAGTAAAGTCAAATATACTTCTCCAGCATTGTAATTGGAAAGCTTTTCTAATAATAGTAGTGGAACGTGTTTAATGAAAGCATCAAAAGGAAATACTGGTCGTCAGTGACTTGTAATTGTCTGTGCATGACTGGTCGTTCAGGAAATTAACTTTATGAAGAAGCATATATATCAAAATATAATTCCATATTTTCTTCTCCAATATACAGACAATGGCAATAAATTATTAAAATATGATAGGAACAGAAGCAGACATCAAGCTTTCTATTAGTTTTTATAAAATACATTTCAATATAATTTATAGATGAAGAAAAGGAAAGAATTTCCTATGTAGTGCTCTTATCATTATATATCAATAAATAATGAAGTATTTCTTTATATTTACATAATTTACAAAATTATAATTCTTTCTGATTTTCTTGAAAGATATTTTGTCAATTTCTTATATTTTGGGAAATACACTAAAAATACAAAATGTGAACTGTTGAATTGCTATGATCTCATGATTTAAACAGTAGCTTAACAGCTGAAACCTGCTGTTATGATAACACCCAAGAGGATCATCATTATATTTGTCTAGCATTACCACATACCATACAGATGATATAGTTTTATAAAGTGAGAGGACAATAGACTCCCTACTAATGTTGTTTTTATGGAAATGATGTCACTTAACGCTCTACTGTTAAATCCCAGTATTTTATTGAAAAAACGTTTTATTAGTTTATCAAGTTCATTCCTCTATTGTCCTAAACATGTTGGTCTCATATCAGATGGTAGTCTTTATATCAAAACACACCACATTTTAGACATTTCTTTTATTTCAGACAACAAGTCTGATATCTATTTAAATCTCAAACAATAAAAATTTAACTTGAATTTCATCAAAGTTGTGATAAGTTTTCAGTGTATAACAAACTAAAGCATTCACCAGTGTTTTTTGTTGAATTTGAGAAGATCGGTTCATCATTGTGGTGGTTCGCAATAAAGAACCATGAAGGTTCAGGGATCAAGTTTTCTTTTACTAACAAAATGTGAAATTCAATGCTAATTATCTGTTGATATACTGTACTTTCTCTTTTTATATACATGCAACATGTACATGTTTTAAACATAAAACAACAAAATTTGATTTCTATATTTTTTTACCTACACAGAATATCCTGTTTATGAAACAAAACTAACCAAAAAATCCACTGTTAGCTTTCATTCATGTTTGAATCAAAACAGAAATTTAATTTCAGGATCTTTTCAATAACAGTTGATGTAATGGAATTTGACCTTTATCCCCTTTGAACAAGATCTTTCCAAAATTAAGGTATGTTTTTAAGACTGATGGTTAGATTAACTATATGAATAATAGTTAAAATATTACACTAAGCATATGGTAGAAATGATGTTTTTCAAGTAAACAATAGAAATTAGGTTAGATATTTTATTAAAGAAAGAGAAAGATGATAGAAAACATATGGTTGATAAAAGTTTTTACAATAAGTTTCTACTTCCTATTACCCCACCAACAAAACATTTCAGCCCTTTAAAGGCTTCGAACAAAAGAATGAAATTCAAACAATATTTAGTCATGGTGGTTGACTGGTACAAGCAATAAAATCAGAACACAGATGGTATGAACAATTCAGTTAAAATGTAACAACTTTCAGAACTGTTAAACAATTGTCAACATCAGTTTCACCCAATGTGAACTTGTACCTCAAGAAAACTATTAACAATACTATTTTGAGCTGTATTTTTTATCTAGACCTATTCTTTCTTGCCACTCTTTTTGTATGTTACATTGTATCTTATTAACCTTTCTGATTTTAATTACATAGAACTAACTTTTTGGACAAGCCACTTAAACCTTTGCACACGTGTTTAACTATTCAAAAGGCATATTTCAATCATTCTTAGAACTTTCTCAAAGATTAACATTTCTTTTAAGCTTATTGCAATTAAAACTGAAGTTGTTTTGGTAAGCACAATTCAAAAGATGTATAAAAGTATTCAAGTAGTTTGATGACATTAAATACCATTTTAAATATATTGAACATGGTTTTGATGTTAAAGATGGTAAAATAAAGATTAAACTATATAACTATCATACAAGCTGTGTTAACTAGTATCAATTAGATATTATCGATTTTCACCTTTTTAATATTTCCTTTGATCTATTTGTGTCTTCAATGATTTTTAATCTTGCGCAGTAGTTTGAGTTGGTTTAGAACAATGGAAGAAGTGAGATGTATAGAAAGTTGAAAGAAGTTTTTAGAAGGTAGATGAAAAGGGATAACCTGTAGCTAGTTAGTGTCTTATTATCTCATATTATTATCAATATATTATAGATTAGATCACAACAATATGCAGGTTTATATATTGTTCTTCAATAACTGCTGTGGGTTTTCCTGAAATTTTCCATTTTTACAAATTTCAAAAAGGAACTTGCAAAGAAAGTTTTGATTTAGATTGGGGCAATATCTACTTTTGCAAACTAATAGAATTGACTGCATTTCAAAAATAGTAATATCACGGTCAATTTAGGCCTTACAAAGGCTTTTGGAACATTTCATACATGTGTTTCTCTGTATAGCATGTCTTATTTAAGATCTGAATAACTGTCACTCAGTCATATTAAATTTTAGTAATTGCAGAATTGGCATCAAATTGAAATCATAGAAATTTTGGTCACATTTGATTTAAGAAAGACATTTATCAATATTTACTGCTTGACACCAATTCTCCAAAGCATACCAAAAGTCTTATCTATTAACAAATTGACAGTAAATGATAAAAATTTCTCGAAATCTCCAAAACTGCTGCATCAAATCTTAACTGTAAAATTTGTCTTGGCATCGAAATGTATTTTGACATACTGTTTTCTGTAATTACTAGTTTTTTGTCTGTCTAAAATTTCACGGCTTTGTTTTATAATTGTAGAGCAAGATGATGTTTGTCACATAGAATTAGTGTAGCACCCTATCATTAATGCAATTACAAGTTCCTGCAATTTAATGAGGCAGTTCTTTTCTTGTAAACAATTAAGATTATGTCAACAATTTACAGGGGAATGCTGATTTTCGTCTGATTTCACTTTATCAAAATGTTTAACATTTTATCTAGTAAAGTTTTTATACTTGTTTGTCAAAAACATGAAATACAATAGTTAAGCTATGTTGATAGAAGATATTTGTTTGCCAGCAACAGGGTAGTATGGGTGGCAATGCAAATCCATTTTAATACATATATTTATTTCATGATTGATAGAAGACAACTGAGGTTCAGCCTTAGTTTATTTTTTTTTCAAGTAAAATGATGTTTGAGCATATGAGAAACCTCACATTCTAACCATAACAACTTGGCCTTGTAATTATTAAGTACCGGTAATGTAACTATAAGGGATGCCTACCTTTTTCAGTTCACCTTTAGAAGTACCAACAAAGGCAACAGTGTGTTCATTGATGGTTGTCAAGGCTACAGCAGTAAGCGTTTGATCGCGATACGAAAGGACTGGTTTCTTTACCATGGGGTTAATACCAACTACCATAGAGAAACTCTCTAAATTAGTATTACATAGATATTCATCATCTTCTTCTATATTATGTGTTACTAATCCACTCTGAAAAACAGAAACATTTATCATGATTAACAGGAACTTTAGACGCTTCAAAAGTCACAAGCATTGGGCATATAAAAACTTTTCTATTCTGTTTTTAAAACTTATTTCTTATGCATCTTGTTCATTGTAGTACAGTTGAATGGTCATCAGACAAACCCTCCGAAAAGAGCGACCCAATAGTCATTACATAAATATCCCATCAACTCAATCTCATGTCATGAAAACTTAAGTTTCAAAGAAATGCCTCAAGATTGTTGAAAGAATAGCTTAGATTATTCATTATACATAATTTACATGTTATACTAAACTGCACGATCTAAATTTAAGAACCACCATTATATTGTCAGTATGTATTGTCAGCCATGCAACACATAAATTTTACATTTTTAAGACATTAATGGCGCCACTAATTTACTTTTAATTTGCCAGACATGAAAGGCTATGGAATGAGTTATTTTGATTTAAAAGTAAGAAATTATAAGATCGATAAAAGCTAGGCAGTAATTAATGATAATTTGATGGATTATAAAGAATTGACTTTCTGATTACACTTCATCAAAATCATGGCAAATTACATTCTTATAGACTTCAATTAAACCAAATCAATAAACTGTGAAGGAAGAAAAATCTTGTAATTTGTAAATGTGTTTGGTTAAGAAAGTAGCAGTAATTATCAGAAGTCATTAGGTTGTTTATATAGAATTAGGTCACCGTCTTAATGTCTTGGAACTGTGAGACTACATTAAGAGGAAATTTAGACATGGAATTTGAACTGATGATCAGCTCATTATCCAGGTCATATGCAGGATTTCTTATTATCTTAATATATTTAGGCTTAAGGTCTGAAATTACTAGCCTAGATATTTTCCTTTTCTTATAAATATTGATATTATTCAGACGAGCCTAAAATCAGAAGACATTTGCAATGAACAATAATATCCATCTTTTTTTGCACGTCAAATGAGGGTGTCTACAATTCTGATAGTAATGGATTTGTTACCTCTACCCAAGTCTTAAAATCACAATGCCGTGCCATGTAAAATGATGATTGCTTCCATCACGAAAATACTCTTAAATGATTTACAGTTTTGAAGAGATTGTCTGAAGGAATCCTTGAGAAAAAATGTATTTCCTTTTGAATTGTCACCATTAAAACGAAAGCTAATGTGACATCATTTCAAAATGACAATGTCCTAAATAGTTATCATGTAAAACACATGAAAATCTTGCTAGATCTGTCAAAGTTTCACAATGAGTAATTAACATTAGCAGACAATACTACAATTACATTTGTGCAAGTCATTAACAATTCTATCTCTTAAATTGAAGAACAACAAGATGTTCTATAGCTTCTGTCAAACCTTTAAGTCATCTTCATTTGACACCATTTTAGTTTTCCAAATTCCAAAACAATGGAATTTGTGTCATTCTGACCTCAAGAAACAATACAATTAGACTTTTCTTCTATCTCATGACCCAAGATTTCGGCAAGAAATGGAATAATTTCCTTTTTTTCAAGTTTTCATCCAATGGTGAAAAGAACACCTATTCATTTTGGAAGTAATTTGATCTGTTTCCATGAAATATACTGTAAGTAAAGCATTATATTATGTAAAAACTACTATTTGACGCATTCAAAGCAGCATAGGGGATATTTCGCAACATTGATAGCAGGCAATAATAACAAAAAAAGGTACTCAGTCAAGCTGAAGTCAGTGGATGAGGTGAACAAGATGTCAGAAGTGGGATGTAATATGGAGGGAAGAAGATAGATAGATGACAAAGACAGATGAAGTCATTTCCTTTCCTAATAGAATTCACTCAATACAATCTGTTCACACACAAACATTTCAAATCATTTTTATGCCTAGTTCCTATAAATGTACAAATTTCAGAAAAATTAATTTTTGACATTTGAATTGGCTTCTGCCCATAAAGCTTGAAAATTCTTAGGTTAACCTGTTTCGTGACATACTTCAAACAAAAACAATCTAGCAACACCTTTTGAGGTCATCTGTTGTTGACAATTCATCAGCTGTACTATGTAACATTGTTTAAGGGTACTGGTAATAGGTCTTTCATTTTTTCAAAATTCATACTAACATGGATCTACATTCAGCCTGCATTTTATGTTAATATACTAATGATTGTTCATAAGATTAATCAACCTGAAGTTCAATAGGCATCTCGTGTAGCAACCTGTTGGCCAAATTAAAATAAGATATTTCAGAGATTAGTTAACTAATGACCAATACAAAAACATTAAACCTTCCATATGTTGTATTTAAAAATAACTGAGTTTATTTTCACTCTCAACTTTAACCCCAAGATATTTTGGTACATTTTATCTTGCCATGAATTTCTATGCATTAACAGATTTATGAGGTAGTTATTTGTTTGAAGAGAATTGATACTGCTAAAGGCATCATTGAAATGTTTTACACTTTGACCTTTGACACCCCATTTAAAATAACAGCTACTATCTGATGTGAAATATTTATGAATTAGATTTGCAGGTCTGCCAGTAAGATACAAGGATGATAATGTAAGCCTGTTTTTTTTTTTTAGGTTTAAAACTATAAGCTTATTTTTGATGATCATGTACAATGTATGCAAACATCTTTTATCTTTTATATAACCTATGGGACTATGTATCATTGTGTAAAATTTGAAAAAAAATTAATATTTTATAAGTTAATTAAATTACAACTTAAATATTTCTTTCAAAGTTTGAAGTCAAGCACTACTGCCCATGTATCAACAATATTTCAGACTTGTAAATTTAAACTTGCTAGAATTGATAACAAATGCATGTTTTACAGATATAAAATCAAGTAATTGTAACCAAATGATATAATACAATTGCACCACAATCAAAACATAAACTATTCTCCACCCAACCATTCTTATTTATTATTCAATAATACAACCCAAAAACGTTTCCACCAGATTCCAAACATCCTGTCAATTCTAAGAGAAAATACCACAATCTAACTTTTTATCAGTGAATAACCACTAGCAATATTATATTTCAACGCCAGACTGCCATTTTTTATCAGATTATTATATAAGCATAACTGAGTTGGCAATGGAGTCAATTTACAGGGATGGTTACAGAGAAATATAATTTATATGTACTCATGCCTACAATTTGATATTCACAATGAATATTTTACAAAGTTTACAAAGCATTGAACATGTTTGTTCTGCTGTTTCTGCTTTGATCACTTGTGAAGCTTTATGTCACTTGTTTCAGTCGGCACATTTTAGCATGTTTTGGCATTCAGAAGAAAAAGTCATGTACCCTTCAAATTAGTGATAAGCATTAAGTTATTTTCCATTAATAAGTTTACTTAAAGTCAACACCTTTAGCTATGTGAGGATGCGAAAGAAGTCTGCTGGAATAAGACAAAATAAACAAGTATGGAAGCTAAATAAATAGGCAAGTCAAAATGAAAAGATGTCTGATAGGCTAATATCTGTGATATAATCTATTAATAATACACAGTAAAACTGATATAAATCCTATATAAACTATGATGGTAGAGTACTCTAGTAGCCTATCTTTAACAACTGATAGTCATAGTTCATCTTTTCTTATCTTTGGTGCTCAGAGTTGAAATTGAAAAATCATGTACATTTTAACATGGCACTACAGTTCTGACAGCAGATATTTATTTCCTACAAGCTGCATTTGTTCAGACAATGTTATTATGCCAGTTATGTTAGATTGTTGTCTGATGTTTAGTCAAGAAGTCAAGTTTCATATTTCATATTTGTAGTAACTATTTTGTCACATGATTTCAAGCTGCTTGGATCTCATTCTTTGTCAAGTAATGTAAGTTGACAAGATTTTTAGAAAGTATCACCAAACCAAAGCAGTCTGCAATCTTCAAAGTTCTTCTGCTTTTAAGACATTGATGGATACCATGATACATTTTAAGTTTCATTTTACACGATTTAGATGGATTTTTTGTTCAAATAAAACACACCTTTCTCATCAAACTAAATATACATCTTATTTTTTGGTAAGAAAGCTCTACAGTAACTAAGTTAAAAGGTAGAAAAAGATTTATTGATAGATTAACATTCTCTGTATACCTGACAATGTAAGAGGTATAATTTGAGCAGACTATCAGGTGAAATCAACATATTTCTAATATTTTTTTCTCTGTGTTAGCCACATGGTGATATTAAGCTTCCAACAGTGAGTCTTCTGTTCTCTGTTAATTGGTCACAAGTCAAGTCTTTCATGGTGGAATGAAATCTTGATGTAGATGCAAATTGAATTGCCAATAGATTTGGGTAGGTTTTTTGTAATTGAATAGATGGCAAAATATAACCAGTGTCAAGTGTTTTGGCGTGGTGAATATACCAACATTGTAGAACAGGCTGGAGGGGCTACTGATAAGACAGTAGACATATTTCAAATATCAAATTACAACACAAAATTCAGATGCAACACACCAATTTGAGGAAAAATATCGAGAAGAAGATAGCAAATGATATGTTTACAACAAACTTATTGCAATAAATTTCTAATAAATAGGGGTATTTATCATTAATTTTATAGAGATGTCAACAACTAAGATTAAATTCTACTGCTCTGTAAGTCTTTTATCTATTCCAATGAACCATAGTACATTACAGTTAGATGGGAAATTTATTGTTAATGTTTGACCCGAGGAACTGTTATCACATCAAAATATTTATAAACAAATCTTATTTACAGTGTTTGTAAAACAAGATCTGAGACCTTCATTTTGTGATTCATCAACTGCTCTTGTATTTGAGTCCATTGAAATAATCATGTGATGTATGTTATCAACTTTAGATAATGATTAAATGCATGCAAGAGTTTTTGTGTTCTATATACACATAAGGAATATTCTTGTTATGCTGCCATTTAAAGATAGTAATAGAGTATGAAACTGCAAGTAGTTGACCATCATCCATATCAAGATTATAATACTGTCAAATCAAATTAACAATCATTTTCCAGTATTAAATTATGTTTTTTAACCCTTGAATAAAAATATTTATTTTGACCAAAGTTGGTAAGTTTTGTGACATAACAATGTGTTAAAACAGACATAGAAGCTTCACACATTTCAACCCATTTTCAAAAAATATCCCAGCAAACCATTTAGTTTCACATAGCTCTGGGCACATAGGCATTAAAATCTAATAATCAAGTCATTTTAAACTCTGCTCAAGGCAAAAGTACACATATAATCAAAATGTGCCTTAAAGTTTAACCATTAAAAGCAAAAGTGCAAATCAATAAAAAAATTTATCAAAATTTATATGGTGTTTATCTGCAGTTGAGTAGACATTAAACAAAGCTTATCATGAAATCCTGATTCAAGTAAAAGTAGATATCAGAATAAAATTTGAATGTTAATATTTGATGAGAACCAGGTTTTAAGTCTAGTTGAATTAAAAATATTATTAATTTTAATACCTGACAGTTGGCTTATTATCAACATATATTAACACATTTATTTTATGGTTATGAATTTGTAAAGTCAGTTGATCACAACTTAGATTTTGTGAGTTCTGAAGTGAAAATATCTGAAACATCTTGTTATGATTGTATCCTATCTGATCATTAATTTACAAAATGAAAGTCCCCAACAGACCTTCCATATGAGTGTAAATTCAAAATTATATCTCGTTTAGATTTCATAATTCTAACTTGCACCTTGTATCATGCCTCTCTCTTTCTTCACAGTGTAGAAATCAAAAGACTCTTATCTTAACCCCAGGTCAAAAACACATGTACGATATATTAGATCAATTACGTTCAATTTCTTTGATATTTTTTGACTAAATGATAAATGTCTATAAGAAGATTCTGGGATACTAACGAGAATTTAACGACTTTCCGCCATCAATTAGCACTTCGTTAGTCTAACTTTAATAAATATTTCATCTAATTAATCAAATGTTAACTATCAAACTCTATCAACATTAGTTTTAGAGACATACACCAATATTTTAGGGGGCCCTTGATATAATTAATTCTGAAGAAAATGTTCATGACAGTCTCTTAAAGACAGTTAAGAAGTTGAGACTAATCACCCTGTATCAGAAGAATTACTACAATATATGAGGCAACACTATATATTATTATCCAAATTTGCATAATGTATTCCATCAAGAGAATTTAAAAGAAATGTTTTTCATTAAGTCTATTCATTTCTTTATCTCAGTCTAAAGAAGTATGAATCACAGATGGATTGTTACCAGTTGGTGGTGAGTTTTTTACCCTGATCTTAAAGGTATGTCTAACTGTTGATCAACCACTTGTCTTATTGACAGATGAAACATTAAACACCTTTTTCTACTGAATACTTTCTTCAAGTAGACCTGGCCTTCCACTTCACCATACTTTATGAATTTTTTGTCTACAAATACTTGTGTAGTTATCTGCATTGTGAATCAAAATATTCAAATGTGGTTAAAAGTAGTAGTGGATTACCAATAACTTAACACCAACCTACTAACAGCCATGTCCTCAAGGGACCCATATCTTTCTTTTTTTTTCTATCTAAACATTTCAAAAGATAAAATCAGAGTCACAAGGTCAAGATTTTTTTAAAAAGTATTATGAAGTTATTGACAGGGGTCAGCTGTTCAGACAAGGAACAAAGGACAGTAAACAGAAGTATCAGACCAGTGCAAAACGTTTTGTAATCCTTTTCATCACATTTCTAAACCCTCTATTCATTGATCTATAATTTTCATAATAATAACACAAACATACTTTTAACATTGTGGTATTTAGGTGTGGTAATGATAGGTTTCAAATCATTCTACTTTAAAGTGGCTAGATCCCTAACCATTGATTAAAGATTTTTCAAATTCTAAACAAAACAGACCTAACAAGTATAAAGTTACATATACCTATTTTACAGACTTTTAAATGGTTTCCTCGAATTACTTTAAAATAAGGTTGATTTTAAACAGAATATTATTAAGTATGGTTGGTGACATAAAAAACATGATTTCCTTTGAAGTATACAATTTTTATAATTTCATACACTGAAACTTGATTCAAAAAAACAATTGACCATATCATAAGGTGGCAGGATTGTTGCAGATTTGGGTTTCTTCTTCCCTGTACAAATTTTCCACATTAATAATTAATGCCTACCACAAGAAATTTGATGACATTTTAGGTTTTTATTTATCAATTCAAACCGGATTTGCCACTTTCAATAAAAGACTGTGCTTTTCTTGTGCTAAAGCAATCATAACCTTTAATAAAAGTGTTATCTGATTCAAGTGTACTAAAGTTTTAATGGAAAAATGTCTATCACCAATGATCGCTAATCTTGATAAAAACTCCTTTCAGGTACAAGTGACGTATAAAAAAACACCTTTTGTATATTTGAACAATGAACAATAGAAATATAAGTAAAGTGAACTCAAAGGCAGTTGATTTTTGAAGATAAAAATTATTGAAGAAATTATTAAGAAATTACTTGTAGATTAATGTTAAAGATATTTAAATCTATGTTTTTTATTCTCTTATTTAATGGAAAGCCTTTTTGTCTTTATTAATGGGATTTTTATCCTTGTAAATCAATGAAAGCATTTCATTATTCAATTTAAAATTGGCGTCATAACTACTTAATTCTATGGGCCATGAATTTAATTTTGAACCTTCAGACACCTGACAATAAAATAAAGCAGGATAAATTGTAGTATATTTACTTATGGTCATAGCAGACTCTGCCTAGTAACCATAAACATAAAATTCAGAGAGTATTGAATCTTCATGTGATACGAAGAGAATCTATTTAATCCAGTTTTGTGATTTCAGAACATTCTGTAGATCCTTCACATTATCAGAATAAAAAGGAATATTGTCTGCCACATGAATTTGGAAGAGTATAGTAACAATAGACCAAGTGAAATTGAGAATCAAGTAGCAAGTTCAAATAATTCTTACCTGTTGATTACAGTTTCCACCAGGACCAACACGTAAATATCCACCACCACTAACACTAGGGTTACCTTGATGACATAGTTTTATATTCTCTAGAATCTTAGCTCGTACTTCCTTCATACTATAAACACAGATAGCTGAATCTTCTTCATCAAACTGTTCATTATGATGGGAGAAGAGACCCACCAGAACATCTTGGGTAGGTTCGATCAGTAATGAGGCACGCAGATTCATAGCAGGTTCGATCACTGCTGCAGCTTTAATTATATTATAATCCTTATCACCATCTACACATTTTAAAGGCATATCAGCATAAGAAAAGAAATTTGGATCGTTTTGGCACAAATGAACAATTTTCGTAATATTTTTGACATCTCTAGTTGGATGGATTGAAGCTTTTTGTACAGTAAGAAAATAACTGAAATGCTTGGAACTAAACCCAGCAACATATTCTATAGGATAAATAGAACTGACTTCACGTTTTAAATAGATAGAAGAAGACCTTCCTTGAAGAACATTGGTAACAGCAGCAAGAGAGAACCTTTCACTTCGTAGACTTCTACTGCTGAGTGCTGGGACTTCATCTCTGTATATTTTATTTTCACGTGATTTACCAGTATATGTAGTACCAACATAAAGAACATCTTGATCACTGGGTCCAGGGCCAATGAAGGCGACTGTGGATGCATTTGGTTCATTGGCAGCTACAGCAAAATCTGTGATGCTGTTCCCATCATAAGAAACTTTAAATTTTGTGATATCATCTAAATTTCTTCTTTCACAGGCACCTTGATAGATACTTCCACAAGTAATGAGTTTCCGTTGGGCACGATCTATGACTAGAATTTTATTGTAATTATCTGTTGGTTGTTTTGCATATGAACAGGTATCTGTTGCTGGTAAACAATCTGGACTATCATTCCGGGGTCCAGTTCCGATATCGTAAATTTTGGATAAATTTGCATTAAGTTGGTATATTTTGTTTACAGCACCTATATACACCATTCCTGTTTCATTGTCTATAGTTATTTTGTTCAGGTGGCCCCCAAGATACACGCCATATACTACCTTTATAACAAGGCAAAGTAACAATGCTGTAATCCTTAAATTCACATCCATGGTGAATATCCTATCTGTAATCTTCCACCTCCTTAATTCTCACCTTCTTTAAACTAAACCATTATCTATTAATCATAACCTGTACCCTGAAATATACAATAAAATAAACAATAAATATCAAGTAAAATTCACTGTTATACATGTATGAATATATTTTAAAGATCACAACAGCAAAACGAAACTCGAAATCCAAAAAAAGCAGTTCGGCAATACATTCAGCACATACATAGGAATATCCTATGAAATTTCCCAAAAAATATGTATCATTAAAATTCTGAAGACTAGGCATGTAATATCAATCATATCTTTCCAAATCTAAAGTCACTTGCTTAGAATTACGCTTGTCTTTTATACCCAGACAAGAATGAACTTTGAAAGTCAGAACTATATACGACCTAGTAGAAACACTGCAACAATAAATCTGAGCCTGTTAACGAAAATAAAAATTTCTGTCTGATATACACTGCATGGTATACATCCCAGCATCACTTCTACTTAAAACCTGACCCAGCATAAGAATGATTGAAATAAACATTATCATATGGCAATTTAACCTGTTTGCCGTAATGTGCAACCAAATCTCTTCGCGTTTTATAAACAACTTCTACAAATATCTGCATACAACATCAAAACATGTGCAATACTCGGTAAATGTGAAATTTTAGCCAGAAGAAAATACAACTTAAGGCTGGAACCACATGAAAAGAAAAAGAGTAAAATGTCTGACAGTTTTTAGGAATAATGTTGAATGATAAGGTTCCAGCAAAAACATATACATGTACATTTCAAAGATACCTTAATAACTGATATTTATGTTATAATTGAGGTAAAATATCATTCTTCTCAATCTTGACTGACATTAAAGAAAAGATTATATTGGATCTATCATCACAACAATATCACAATTTACAGTGTAAAAAAAGCTGAAAAAGCCCTATAAATCCCTCCTTTTTTACTTTTTCATTTAGATCTTTGAACACAAAAGAAAAGTTTCCACAAAAATCAAGAAAATATTTTTGATTTTAAGACATCTTTGATGATGACCTGTAAGAAAATGGTTAGTAAAATATATGAATACCACAACTTGGTCAGCACTTACTAAGTAAAACTTCATTCACTCTAGAAGATGACGAAGGAACAGAAGATTGATGTTATCCAGTATGGTCCTACTATTAGTACATCAGTTAATTTCAAGTAGAATTACAAAACTATGAAGTGAAAACTTATGTAAGACTAATCCAAATGTCAGATAGTTATGAATCAAATTACTAATATGATGCCATATTCACTTAATATCTCAATTACAGAGTTGAACAGACCTTAATTCTTACCATATGCCAAGGTAGGTAGCAATTTAATCATGTGAACTCACCAAAATAATCTTTTAAATTCCTTCATTAAATCAATCTCATAGATTATGATTTGAAAAATTCAGAACACATGGAGCATTTCCGTTGATTAACAGTATTTGTTCAATATTTGATACAGTACATTAGATATCTATTCTGTTGAAGTAAGAAGGCTTGAAAAGGTTTCCACAAAAAAACTTCTGAATTGATATTAATTTGATATAATTTAGTAACTCAAAACACAAATAACAATAAGATGTATAACATAATTTCCTTAGTAAAATGTCTGCAAGTATTTGTAGTAAGTCTAATTTTTGGTATTTTTTTTTATCAGTCCATTCACAGATGACACAAAGATTCAAATTCTCACTTCTTAACTTTACTAGTAAAGAATAACTTCATTCTGTCACTTTCTGAAATTTTTTTTTTATGACAGTAAGAGAGAGACACGTTTTAAAACTAGTGTCCTAGAAATTCTCAAAAAGACACATCTTGCTTCTTTTTTAATACAATCATCAACCTCTCAAACTAAGACAAGATGTGTCTTTCAACTTCACTACACACTCACTAGCAACTCTCAAGGCATTAAACCATGATCAAAATGCATGGTGTGTTAGCCAGTAATGGCCACTTCAACTTGTGCCAAACATTTTACACATGTTAATTAAAGCCATCAATATTCGCGGAAATTGTCAATTCTCTGATGCCATCTCATCAGAATGACTGACCACTCGTATTGGTCAAGCCCTGGTTAGAGTGGAAGACAAATATGGACTGTTGACTTATTTCAGTCTTCCGCTAACGGACATTGAATTCACGTTTTAATCAACTATTGTTTGTTGTTAAATACAACAATGACTGGAATGAGACATCCCATAAACATGACAGTAAAATGGCTGTTTCTGACAACATGACATCACCCCAAAATGTCCAGCAGGGCAATATTGGTGAATGATTGTATTTGATTTGGTGTTGAAAACATGGTTTGTGAGCATTCAATTATATTTATTTCTACATGCTGTCAGCATCATCTATAATTCAAGTGGTATGCTGCCAGAGACCAGATCACACCCATAATTTGTAAGTGACTACACTTAATTTCCGACCATAACATTCCATATATTAATGCCCAATCAAGGCATGCTGTTTACGACATTTACTAACAGTTCTCTCCCCTTTCCCTTACATTAAGGCACACTACAGGAGGTGCATCTGACTCTCTTAAACATTTGTCACAAATAAAATTGCCAGACACAATTAATTTCCGCTATCCTATAAATCTTCTTTCATTGAATTTGATTCATTAGAACATGTTGTTTTTATGACATCAAATTCAATTATCTTGGATTTTTATGACAATGGCATCTTTATGCTTGTTATGAGGATGAAGTTTATGGAACAATTTCAGGCTTTACACACAGCAAATATCAAATACAACCAATATTATTTCTTGTGCTTCATTTAATTCAAATAAACTAAAGCAAATGTCACCATGGGGAGGTAAAGTTTTTGAATTTTACCTACAAGGTTGTCCTTGGTTCAAAGAAAACCATAAAATAGAATTATTGGGCAGCCTTATTTTATGTGAAAACAAATTGAATTTAGAAACATCCATTTTTGTAACTCATAAATAAGAAAAAATCACACAAAATTTAAAAATTCCAGACATTTCCACAAGACTTAACAATCAAAAGAAAGAAAAGTAAGGTTAAACTAAGTGACTAAAATAAAAACTATGTTTAAATGTTGACTTAACTAATTCTACAACTAATAGCTACTACCTGTCGTCAAATTTTTCATACAACATCCAGAATTAGATACAAATTACCTCAAAATTCCAAGCAGAAATGAGCATAAAAGATTCACCCTTTACAAAATTACTAATCAAGTAAAACTTTCTAATCACACTTGCTTTACAATACCATTGCACAAAAAACAAGTAATCTTTTTCAAAGAAGTCGGCTACATGAAAAATGGTCTTTGTAGTTGTTGCGTACAGAGTTAAAGTTAAAATTGAACAGCATCTAAACATCACGTTCACATGTAATTTGTATTTACACAGGGACTGATGGGTAATTAAAGGTCCCACTAGTAACTGAAAATAGTAATAAGAAATCAAGTGAATTGACTAACAATGAAGCTATAGTAGTATCTGAATTGAGTATGAATTAAGTTTGATCTTGCTTAAATTGATCAACAATCAAGTTAGTCATGGATGTTTTATGTTTAAATTGGATTAACCCTGTCAAGGTTACCTTGTTAAAGATGGACCTTCTTTGAAATTTTAACTGAACTCTGTTCTTATTCTCTAGAAATGCTTCCATCAATTTATATCAGACTTCTGACAAAATAATACTTTTTTTTATATTAAACAAAATTATAAGTTTGTAGGATGTTTCTATTTTAAACAATATCATGACAAACGATCATACTGATGACAAATATCATGATTTCTGATGTATATTCAGACTTTTGACCATAATGAAGGCTTATAACTTACGACATAAATAATGATTTTAACTCACACTAATGTATGATATTTGACTGTCATCCAAGAACTATTAATTAGTCTTAGTTTATAATAGGTTTAACAAAAGAGTCAATTAGACTATTATATTGATTGTCACGCTATCTTTGTATAACAAGCGTAATTTCTATGTATGGTTTATTGTAATGCATTAATTATTCATTAATTATTGGTAATTTATCCCCCATTTACAATTCAAAGTTTCTATTTCTACAGGTTAAGACATGTGACTTAAATTAAAGTAAATTAAAATAAATTAAAATATTTCTTCATGAGGCTTAAAATTAATGATATCTAGAACTGAATAGTTTTATAATCAACATAATCATGAATGCAAAGTTTACCTGAATTCAATTCCGATAATTCACCTGCTCTTAATCCAACAGAAGAATAAAGTATTTGTATAAGTTTTCTATTCCAGTTCAAGTGAGATGAATACTGTTCCAAGTGATATACAGAAGAAAACAGTTATCAATGATAACTCATCATGCAGACTGAATACACATCAATGACAGAATATCACCTTAGTTGGCAATCAAAATGAAGGTGTGAGACAGTATTATATCATATTGTCAATCTTGTTTCTACTATGAATCATAGAGGTAGAAATATTGTTCAGCTGTTACCTTTATTATTCATCTAGTCCTCTTTTGTGCAATATCAGGTCAAGCAGTAAACACAAAAAATAATCTTTATACATTTATGATCTTAAAAACCATTATATGGTGAATTTGTGTTGGAATAAAGGTATCAAGCTAACGTCATATTGTACTGTCACTAGACAGTCAGCCATAGATTATATCTATAGATGTCTAGTTGGATAACGGCTCAAGTTTTGACTCCTAACTTTTCTGAGAGATTTTTGTCGGAATTTAAATAAAAAATTATCATCTATTGAAAATAAGCTTAAAGTTAATTCATAATAATATGGAAATGGATTCAGTGAAATTTGTATGCTTGTTGATTACCTAGCAACAAAATAAAAATCTGACAATCATTTACCCAAGGCTTTAAGTGTAGAATTTAAGTGGATCGATGACACTTTCATTTGCCTTAATTAGAGTACAGAAAACTTTAAATTTTACAGGTACAATAGTCCTGTCAACCCAAATTATACAAATATAATACAACTGTTTCTCAAACCCTTAATTCAACATTACATTACAATTACCATTCAGTTGTAGAGTACTAGAGACTGTATAATCTAACTATAATCCCTATAGAAATACTCTCTTATACCTGTATTTAATACACAGTTGACAACTAGAGTGTTATATAATAATCAATAAAGGATGAATCCTTCAGCAGTTTTCAACCATGGTCTACCAGGTTAGTTCGGCTGGTTGTCCTATCAATTTATTAATTACACTACTCTACTCTACCATTCATTTGATCTTCATCTGCTACTGACTCAATAATTTCTTATCATTCATAATATTCTAAAGATTGAAGTAACTTTCTTCATATATCTGTCACCGCTTCAAAATTTAATGCTGAGCAATTCATAGGAATACTTATATATGCATGTACCTGAGGATAAAGCAAATATAAGCTGACTGTTAAGGATAAAATTGTAAATGAATTTGAATAAAGGTAGAATTTGAAAACAGGGAAACCATTGCATATATATATATATATATATATATATATACACACACACACACACACACCATGTAGTGGTTTCCTCCCTATAAATATATAGTATATCAGTTTATACTGAAAGAACCTTAGAATAATTTGCAAATTAATAGATTTTGTTCTGAAATATTTCACATTATAAGATATTTACCTAAAACTGTAGACTTCAGTCTGTATCCGTACTTTGTCCACAGTAAAAATATCCTCCAAGTTACTGCTAAAATCCAGTTTTTCACACTGCCATGTACACACTTAATCCAATAGTTACAAATATACTTAAATCTTTTAACTAAATTGAAAGGTTTCACAAGATTGTTTTTGTCTAAGTACAGCCAGTCACTACCAACTGACCACAAACCGTCTTACAGTGGCTAAACCTACAAACTAACTAGACTGACACACTCCCTGTTAGCCTGTGTTCTAGACCAATAGTTTTATGGTTCAACTCATGAAGTCAAGAAGGTGCCAGGGGTACAATTAAGCCCCTCCCACATACATGTTCAGTGAAGTGGAACACCACACAATGATTAACACCTTATAGATTGAAAAAAGGCAGCAGGCTTCAAGGTGTTCTTACTCAATATTATTACAATAGCTGACTCAATAAAACTATCTCTTACAATCAGTTGACAAAAACTTGGTTATATCATCCTCTTTTTACCTTTATCATTCTAATCATAAAAACCTTTTCAATTTTTTCAAGTCCTATTATTGACACCTTTTGAAGTTTGACTGACTTCTGAATTGGCGTCATCAAGTAATAGTAAAAAGTTGATTGTTAATTCATTGATAAAATATGTGTCATTAGTAGGTATTCATGTTTTCAACTGTTTTTATTTATGATTATACTTCAGAATTCTGTTAGCCTGTTAGCCTATTGATTACAGTTTCATTCAATAGTAGAACTAATTTTAAACCATGCTTCACACTTTACCCTGTGTCAATAAAGAGGGATTACAGATGTAATATTCTCATTTTGTAAGCTATTCTATACAACGCAAAACAAAAGTCAAATTGAGAAAACAAGACAGAAGTGAAAATGTCTCTATCTAGCAAGAAACATATGCTGAAATTGTATCAATATACAAAACTAAGATTTTTAAAGAAATACATGGGCACGGTCATTTTGTGACATACTGAAAACATCTGCACAGTCCTGCATAATTAAACTATACTATATGTATAAAAATAGTTATATTATAATATTAATAAGAGGATGTTCTAGATATATTAATAATAATCAATATCATAATAATAATTCTAACATAACATTATTATTAATATTTAATATTAACTAGATCATTATACCTTTTAAATATCACATTATTCTTCCTTTTATAAAGTGTTCTGCTTCACTTACTAACTTTACTAGCTACTTCATACTTGTAGACAGTTTTTATTTTTTAAAGTCAATTTTAGATGGAATGAACATTTAGGTTATTTGTCACAAAGAAACAACATCTAATTCAACTGAGGGGTTGGTGTTAGCAGACTTACTCTGTCATCTTTCAGCACTTAAATTCAATAGAAGAGTTGGAATGCATACATTTCTTTCTTTAAGTTGGACCAAAGTTCATTCATATCTTGCTAGTATATGTCATGGACAAAAATCTTTGAAAATAAACAGTACAATAGTATAATACTATAGCCAAACAGCCTGAAGGATAATATAACAGTAAAACTGTACAATCTTATCTAGTCTAATGTCTTTAATCAAATTAAAAATAAACCAGAAGGGAAGATAATATCTGACTGCTTTGATGATGTAATTATCATCTAGAAAGAAACAGATCTGAATCAGAGTTTAACATTTCAATTGTCTACCACACCCCCTAGGATGTAATTAAACCCAACCACCATCCACCCCTACTCAATTTTCTATTATACTTCCAGTTTGTGTAAAATCATTTCTAAAGCGAAAACCTTCAATTTTTCTGTAATTTCCACTTGTTACACTGCCATTTGCCATCATAAAAAGCACACTGTTGCTACGGCTTTAAATTGGAAATCTTAAAATGACTAGGTTGGTCCTTCAACACAAAACATTAACACCAGACATAAAGTTTTAGGAGGTAGTGTTAAATGTGCATTCTTTAATTTGTCTCTTTAATATTTCATTGAATTTAATGAATTTTTCAAGTTAATCGTGCACTTTATGTGAAATCAGTAAACTGCTCAATGTTCGCAAGAAAACAGTGAAATTTCAAATTGTAAGAAAGTAAAACATGTAATAATATTTAAATTAAAAAAATAATTGTTTTCAAGATCATTCCAATAATTCTTTTGCAAAACATAATATTTATTTCTATTAAGTCAATCAACATTAGAAATACTCTGTTTGTGTTACTGCTTTCTGGCCAACCACATAGCTTTTGACTGCTTCTTAATGATAAATATTAAAGATCTATAAATTCTTTAAATTTCTCCATTAGACCTAAATCACCTTAATCATAAGATGGAATCAAAGCCTATTGGGATGCAGTTTAGAAGGAAGACATGTTTACCTAGTTTTTCTCAGCCCACCCTCAGGCTTGTTTCTGACAACATCTTACATTACATAACCTTCTAATTACGCCACAATTATTTCGTTTGATTTCCTACCAGGCCTCAGGCAAGGGAGATAATCAAGGCTGAAATCAAGATGGCTAAGCTAGTTGATGAGAGAGATAGACGGGTTTTTGTGGTATCAATTTAAGAAAACTATAATTTCTATAAACAATCAGACCTTAGAATGATTGTCATATCATATTCAAAATCAACATGTCTATTAAACTGATATCTATCTTTCTCCATCTTATATTTTGAAACAATCTAATTGAAAGTAAACATATTAATTTGGCTAGTTTGTTAAACAGGCTTAGCCAAACAAGTGCAACTTCAGTATTGACTGACAGAAAGCTTGTAGTAGATTTGGATCATGGAAATGGAATGAAATGAAGTTTTACGTCCTACTTTTCTGCACCATGTGGGCTAATAAAGACAGGCAACGCCATGCAGGGTGCAATGAGGGAAATTTTGCCAGGAATGGAAATGGAGAGAGGGGATGGACCAAAATTAAACTGTAACAACATAATATAAACTGTTTGTCCCTCGGGTTCATCACATTGTATACAACTGTAACACAGAAAACTGCAGCCCCATTTTGAGTGAATTATTCATTAAATTTATATCTACTTTAGAAATAATGTCTTTATGGTTTGTATACATAAACAACTGAAAAACTGTATCTATGGAATGAGCAAAGTCATATATCCTTTGATGATTACAATTAGTTACTACATATCAATTGTTTGCACCTTTATTTTTAGCATATTTATTAGAGTATGTACATTAGGTATCAAACATGATCCAATATTGACACACAACAGCAGATCAAGCTACTTCAAAAAGAATTTGGTCAGAATAAAGTTGACAAGCTACTCAGAACCGTTCGATACAAACATAAAATATGTAACAAAGCAGTTGAAGTCTTATACTTTCTAAACAATATGAAGTCAAGTACTGGAATGGTGTAACATACCGAATTAAACTGGTGTTTACCTATAGATTAAAACAGATAATCCATTACTTATCTCCTACTTACACTGGATTAGAAAACAATAGATTACAACACACCTATATACCCTAATGAAGTAAGATCAAGGGAGTTCCAACTAGCCCTTTTAATCCTGCTTTACCTTAATCTACATCTTAGAAATAAATAATGACCTTAAAACAGTGAATCATAATGTTAATGAACAATATTAGGGTTTGCTACAAATCACATAATGATTGGTTCAGCAGAACTTTGAACCAATTCAAAAGTAGTGCACTGAATAATCATCTACAAGAAGAACCACAAATTATATATCAACCATCGCAGACACTAAATAGTGTTATTTACTACACAAAATATTCTGAACATTTAATAAAGCAATATAAGCACTCAAATATTTGAACTCTTAACAGCTGATATGAATAGTGATCAAGATTTCCAGGTTCAGAATGTAGTCATTAACTAAAATCTTTCCACAAAGCATTTTTTTCCAAATATCAAATTAACAGATAAAGAAAGCCTGCAGTGATGGGCACATTAATTGAAAGCAATAAATATCATTGACAACATCACCTAATTACCTTAGGATTCCAATAATTAGACACTTTTAGACAATAAATTCTTATTGAGAATTAAAGACATTAAAAGGTAATAATTGAGGCCACCCTGAGTTTAATGAGAAAGATTAATTAACAATGGAAGTCATTAGCAAACAATTCCATCATTATTTCTTATTTTCCACACAGGAATTAAAATGTAAATCCCTAACTCAGCCTACTGTGACAATTACTAAGGAAAGTGGTTTCCCTTGAAGCCACACTTCATTGGGGGTCTGAGTAATGAAATATGATAGGTGTAGGGAGTGTAAATATCAAGGGTGCTATTGGTGTTGTATGTCCTCTCTAGATAACTGATCCTTCTGTACCTAGCCCCAACTTGATTATAACAGGTAGTTAAACCCAAATTCCTATTATAAGATCTGACATGAAAAAGTGGGTTATTGTTAGGATGAGCAGACAGGTTTTGTAACTTAAAATTCCTGCAAAGATCTCTAGGTAGTTGGTATTAAATAATGGTAACCTTATGTTGCTATCCTGGTAAAATTTAATTCATTTCACAAAAATTCAGTAAATTCAAAAAATAAAAGAATTTGTCCATTATGACATAAAGTATGCCCTTTTCAATCTGAAAATAAACCCATCTGCTAGATTTTATTTCTCCTTCTCAATTAGTCAATTCGTAAGATCAAATTTTCAATAGAATCTCCATATAAAACATGGTAGATGTAGAACAAATTGCATAAACTTATGCTGCTCAGTATTTTGATGGCTGATTCTAATTTATTATCAGTGGGTAAGATCTTATAACATCATGTTAAAACTGAGAAAAAACAACATGGCAATAAGATTTCTATTAATGTGCTTGTTTTGGTATTTAGAAAGAAAAGTTGTATAATGTGAGGAAGAAGGACACCTGTAGAATCTGTATTCAATTACTTTCATTATTTAAATCAGAAAAATATTTAACAATTCTGCTTCTATTTACTCATTTCCTTTCTTAGAAATTCTTAAAGTTATAACGTCGTCTAACTTTTACTCAAACAACTCAAAATGCTCTTAGAACTTCTTTAGTCTAACTGAAGATACTATGCTGAAAATTAAAAATCTGAAAAACTTTTTGCATGGCTAAGAAGATTCAAAGTCAAAATGAAATCAAACAGAAGATGGAATCAACATAACAGTCACAAAACAAAATTATCAGGATTGCATACCTTTCATATTGAATAGCTGAATTATGTTAATAATAATAATAATTGAGTATGAAGATATGACCAGGTGTGATATAATGCTATTATTATGTTTACCAGTTCCTATTCATTAGTGAATACATATTTTGTAGAATTATATCAGTTTTTATCTTGACACTTTAGAAAACTAAACAATGCC
Organism: Lottia gigantea; assembly: GCF_000327385.1. Lineage (NCBI taxonomy): Eukaryota > Metazoa > Mollusca > Gastropoda > Lottiidae > Lottia > Lottia gigantea. Next base: position 5,002,452 of record NW_008709379.1, read on the forward strand.
AAGGTTGATTTTATTACTTCTCTACTCACAGAATTCTCAAACAAACTTATTACGGTTGAAAATTATGTTATATTTCTTTAAAGCTATTGATTGTGAAAATAAAATTAGAATGATCACACCTTCATGCATTTTAAAATAAACTATATCAAAAGAGGAAAATGTCATGACTGCACCTCACAATCTTCACAGATGTTTTAAAGTGAAATTAGCTACTTTTTTCATTTCATTTGCAATATCTCTGTAAGTTGAAAAGGTTTTAGAAAACAAATACTATATCTTTCTTTATCAAAATTCATTTTTGTGTATGTGGCATAACTCTGAATTGAAGTTTAGGAATAGTTAGTATCAATAATCAAAACTTTCTACTGCTACAAAACTTTCTATACAAACTTTTTATACAAAAAATAACTGTTAAAAACTAAAAGAGTTTGTCTGATATGTAATTATTAGTTACACCAGTGTTATATATTTCAGTGTTTATGTGGAATAAAAACATTTCCCTTTTCAATTATTAGTAGAATCCTCGTTGTTATCATATAAAAAATGAATATGTGATATAAAAATTTATGATGTCCATGACCTCAGACTGATCTAAATGATTTTCATGCCATGGTGATCACAGTAGTCAACTGATCAGAGTTTATCTTGAAAGGGTCTGAATTTCTAATCCAAATTAATCTCTAATAGAACCTCGAAGATAGCATACATACAGTTATTAGGTATTTAATATATTAAATATATTTACAGTCTCAAGATAAGAGTGATATCAAGTGTATAATTTGATAAGAGCCTACATCAGTCTTATCTGTAATATTTCCTGTGGCCAATCTTAACACAGAAGATATCATTGAAATGTTAAGAAAAACAACATTATGTTTCTCTATTACATTGCTTACATTCATATCTATATCAACAATAATAACAGTTGGCTATTGTTTTCCTAGACATATTGCTCAATTCTACTCTACCAGAACTCATGGTTTTATCACATTTCATGTGAGGAATCTTTTTTGGATCTATCTACAACTTCTTGGATCATAACATGCCATTTTCAACATAGGCATAGGAACCCAGAATCATTTGGGTACTAACAGTTTTCTCTTCATCATGTTCAGTTAGAATCTCAGAGAATACCATTATTTGTTGTAAGTATTGGCACCGAGTGCCAGAATATTAATTATTAAGCCCATGTCTACCAACATGCATGCCATCAATACAGATGCATGACAACAATACACAGGCACATGTACTATATGTTGTGTAAATCAACACAAAATATCTCTCTTTAAATAAGATATTTCCAATTTCATTTTTACCAATAGCTTGTTCAATATAAAGAATTCTTAAAAAGTGCCTGACAGAAGGATCTTTTAATTTTCACCAATATTCATTGATTTCCATTTTAAATAACACGACATGTATTTTTTTTCTAAATATTTGAAATGTAAATTTCTGGTCTGTTTTTCTTCAGATCTAGAAAAAATAAGCCATTAACAGTCCAGACTTGTAAATTATGGACGACAGGAAAATGACTGCTGATGACAGGAAATGGTATCTTATATTGTCCAGAACCTCCATTTCCACTTCTAAGTAGTCACATTTCTTCTTCAAACTTAAAGAATATATTTTTTCTAGTCTAGATGAGTTAGTTAAGTTGATACTTTTAATGCTATTGTTCTAAATGGACAAAAGTCACAACTTGCACAGAATGTATCAACCTCACAATGTACCCACCTCAACCATAGCTGTATATCAGGGCGTTGTCAGGTATTATATATTGATGATATATTTCAGTATGATTCTGACTGTTTATTGTTGTAAGTTCTTTTATATTAAAATTAAAGTGTAACTTTTGATAGTGTGTAACTTTTACCTTTTGACATTACCATGGCATGAGGCATGAAACATGAGTAGCAGAAACATACATCCTAAAAAGTGATAATCAGACAACTGAAGTAATAGGTTTCTAATGTAAATATATTAATGTTGAAGGTCAGAAAAATTGTTAAAATTAACAAGTGAATTATCATCTACAGGTGACTTTTAACAATTTGCAAACCATAAAACCTACAATACAACACAATGGATACAACAGAAATGAGAAGCAATGTATATGTATGTCAGTTCTTGGTTGGTAAAACAACGATACAGGGAAACTATTAACATAAGAAAACAACCTTTGATCAAAACAATTAAGTCATTCAGTGAACAATGAAGGAAATTCTGCTGAGAAAGCAGGCAAACCATGAGAATGAAATAGAATTGATCAACCTACAAGAAGTCTTACTTCTATCTTTACCCTATCACAAATTCTCTTCAAATATTGTTGCAGCAGAACAAGACAATTATCAACAAATTATCAGATTGTCATAGAGTTTATAAATTTATGAGAAGTCCAACTTGAAATGTTATTTTCTCATGGCAGTAGAAGAGAGAGTTAAAAATAGAAGTTTATAATGATCAATATTCAGGCTAGAAGTAATTTTTATCATTAAAACGAAGAATTTCTTGTCACAGGTGGTATTCTCAGGGGATCTGTCCTCATTAAATTCTTTTTAACATTAGTTATGTTCTAGTTTATTTCTACAATCTGCTTTTGACATGTATACATATTTGTGCCATAAATTTCACAGCAAGTGCTTTGATAAATCTAACCAATTGAATTACAGATCTTTGTAGCAATCATGGATATGAGAAAAACGGACAAGGATACCCAAATGCTTATGATTTTTCATTATAATCACGGATTATTCAATATGCAATGGGCACCAACTGATTGCTATCATTGATAAGTTAAAAATAGGATTTATGTTCTATACTTCTAATCACTGTAAGCTTTAGAAAAACAAAACTTCACTATCCAACAGATTTTTTTGTGTGACCTTGAGGTTTAATATTAAGCGCATGAAGTCAAGCCATCAAGTGTATGTCTTCTGTTTACAATATTTTTCAGTATTTACACATCTCTGAAATAAGAGGATTAGAACGAAATACTTGTAAATATTCATCAATTCTCAAAAAACTGTAACTTACCATATCTAGAGAGATAATCCTTTGTAATCCAGATTAATGATGGTTTATAAACAGATTGAGTTTTTTCTCCTTATCAGTTCACTGGTACAACTTCTCTGAAAGTAAAGAGAGAAATCTTGAGAATACATCAAATAATATAGTAAACATGTTCCACGACTCTCATACAAACTCTTCAACACCAGCTCTTTACCATACACTAGTAGTACTTGATCAATTAGACCACAGCCCTGGGGCTATACGCGTCTTCGAATGTCATCTTATATCTCTAAGGTGATTCCACACTCGCTTCAATACACCCTCGACACCTTTTCTCTGGCTTATTAATAGATTTAATTATCCTTAATCCTAAAATTACTATCTTGAGGTTGTATAAGATTATAATTATGAGCAGCATTTCGACACAGATTCCTACAATGTATGTAAATAATATACCAGATAATTACTAAATTATGCTGCCATTATTTTCTGTGACACAAGTGATATTTTCACAAGGGTTAATCAGTTTTTTATACTTTATGATACTTACAATGATTGAAACGATGCCTGCAAAGAAATCTGCCAAATCATGAAGGAAAGGACCAGCCACAAGTGAAAGCCTGACATATCCCTATCTAATCAGGTTGAAAGTAAAATCTAGACATACACCATGGAAACCATCTCTTAAGGTTAGCTTTCACAACCTGTTTTCCTTGAAACCCTTATGCATTTTGCATAAACTGTTTAAATAAAAAATGATTTGGTTTCTTCTGACAAGCCAAAACCAAACCTGAACCTGTTAAGTAACACCTTATTCTAAAATAGAACATTAATATTTTTGTGATGAAGCTCTGATCTCAAAACTTTTACCACACACCTCCAATCAATCAGTTTAATCTTCTGTTACAATAGCACCTACATTTATATCCTCCAAGCAAAACGGTTAATCCAAAGAACCTGACCAAATGGTAGAGTAAAAGGTCTGTAAACATGAATGAAATAGCCTGTAACCATGTAGCACCTAACTGTCTATGTAGAACATGTAGTTAGAGAGAAAATGTTATATGTAATTGAGAAAGTATAACAGAGGGTGGATGTGATGACATATTTACGAGGTAGTGTGAGAACAAGTGCTATGTTGGGAGAAAATTGAGCCAATTCATCAAACTACAGTGGCAATGTTGAGAATGTAGAGGCAGTGTGAACAGTCACTCACTGTTGATTGTGACAAATTTACTGACATTGAATGCAATTGGAAACATGGGGACAAAAAATATTCCCTTCTTTTTTACAATTTGTAATCTCTAAGAAAACTAATTGGCACAATTACCATTAGATATCTTGTTAGTTTATACTGATAGTTTTATTATTTTAAGATACAATAGTTGTAAACCACATAATGACTATTCTAGTTCAGGGTACAAGTCAAAACTCTCTCCAAGTCATGTACATTGTTCAAATGGAACCCAACATTTAGAAGATGAACATGCTTTTATATTGAAATATTGAAATAATAACTGGTTTGTTTTTATATGACAGATAATTCCATGTAGGTTTAAGAAAAAGTAATATTTTACTACCTATTTTATCATTATCAAGTCATTGTCAAGTCTTTTCATATGCTGAAATATACAAACCTGGCACATTTAATTTTAGATGATACCATCTCCATCTGATCTCAACTTCATTTCAAAAATCCTCAAATCTCCAAAGAATAATTATAAAATTGGGAGCTTTTAAAAGTTATGACTGGCTTCTCTAGGCAGACAACACATGGCACCATCCAGAAAAACATCACTCCATTTCAACTGACAAAACAATTCATAAAACTATAAAATATACCATTTTCCCAGAATCTACAAAGTGGTTTTCACAATTCTCAAAAACACCAGCACAGAAAATTAAATGCTAAACATATATACAGTTTATATTCTCAGCAGCAGGCTATATTAAACTCTGGCATAGCAATTACCTCATACTGGTGATTCTAGCAGACACACAGATAAAACAGTCTCGCAGCAAACTACACTCAGAACAGTATCACAGCCAACTTCAAATATCTCCACTTTTACTTTGCTATTAGATATCCAATGTTAACCTTATTGAAACCACTATGGAATCTGGCCTCTGCCATTCCCAAATGTTTGCATTACATAGCAGTTTTATGGTGGAATGATAGGGGCAAAAATAAGTGAAGCCATCTGTCTAAATAACAATGGTTCAGAAACTTTCATTTTCAATATAACTCATATAGCTAATGGCCTCGCTCATTCAATCCTTTCAAATGTTTTTGTTTCGATTTCTTCAGCTACTTTTATTTTTTACATTCTGTCTCTTTTGCCAAAATATGTTCCTCTCAGCAGCACATAAGTCAAACATTAAGATTTTTTTGCTCTAAGAAAAATACTGCTGAGTTCTTATTTCAAGAATGTTGTTTTGAAAAGGTGCCTCATATCTTTGACATGCTTAATATTTCTTTTAATATGTTATTTTTAAGTTTAAAAAATCTGCTAAATATTTGTATACTTAGAACATCTTTAAAATGTTTGTAGACTGTATCTCAATGTTTAAAGATCTAACTGATTATAAAATTCCAATAAAACATGTTACTGTACAATCTCTTTATGTCTAGTTTAATATTCTGTTATAAAAACATAAAATTCATATTACTTAGGTTTTAAATAAAGACCCATTATATTATTATACACTTTGTGTATTTTTCTGACTGATTAAAAAGCACTAAATTTTCTAACTAAAGATTCATCAACCAAAATATTGTAAACAGAGACCTCGAAAGCATGGTTCCAAGGTTTAATCAAAATAAAGATTGCTGTAAGACTAAATTAGATACAAAAGTCTATTGATTTCTGTTACAAGACTACTTTTTTATAAACTTTAAAGGTTGCTGCCCACGGGACACATCAAAAAACAATACAACAAGAGAGACACATATAAATATTATATTCTTTAATATCCTAGATTATTTTAAGTAACAATGGAGCAGATGGACAAAAAAGATGAAGCCTTAGCTTAGAGCCAGTATCAACATAAAATTATAAAAAACAAACATGTCTACCAACTAGGTACGCCTCCTCTCCATGTGGGTGTTTAAATAAATATTCTTAAAGACCTGATATTTATTTGTATGCTTTCTTAAGTATATTTGAACCAACAAATGTTGTTAATCAAATTTATTACAAATAACTGTGTAGGTCTGGATAGTGTTATCTTGGTCAGCTGAATAATTCAAGATAAGGTAACTCTCACGGGCTTTATGATAATTAGATCATCTGCATCCCAATCCAATATTTGATAGAGGTCTAATGAAAACAATTTGTGTGAAAGTTGAAAATAATGTAAGATATTTACAAGACCACTTGGGAGCAATTTGATCTAATTTATTAGTGAGTGTTACAATATGGCTGAAAGCAGCAATTACTTACTACAATAATTATTGGTGAATTTATAATTGAGACCAGCTTTAATTGTGTTCTTAATTTATTTAATACTTAGTGGATGGTTAACCTAAATACACTTATACAAGTTCATTTAACTCGTAATCATCTTGAAATACCCAAATAGAAACAAAATAGTTCTGAATTGCATATTGAGAGGTCTGTCTTCTCCCAAATGATTTACATCCTAACTTTACTGAAATAAATAAAACATAGAGCCAATCAAATATCAAAATATTACTACCACTTCTCTCAACAGCAGATGTCTAATGCACAGTAATGCAATTGTAAAGTTTATGGGTTGCTGGTACAGATCCATGCTAGTCCAAAAATGAAAGGAAATGAAATGCATCTCATCTTAATTCTTAAGAGAGAAGCCTGTAGGGCATAAACAGTTCTGTGGGATATTCAATTGTCTAGCTAAGCCTCAGAGAGACAATACTGACTTCATAGCAATTAATAGAATTCAAAACTGACATATCACAACACCAGATACTTTGAACACATCTTTATATCTTTTAGCATTCTAGTTACCAAATTATTTCAAATACAAAGAAACAATTGTCTTAATTTCTTATCAATGGATTCTTTTTCTTCATGTAAAATAATAATCTGTCAAATTTAGAAACTTCTGTGAATCATAACTTTTTAAATAATACATCATCTGTTTCAAAGGTTAGTGTCAATCACAGTTATCTAAAATTGATAGAATGTGAATCAGAACCCTACACAAACCTTTTTTTGTCAAAAATACAACAAACATTCCTGCAAGAAAGAATTTCATCCCAACTGAGCAAGAATGTATTGCTTGTATTATCCATTGAATAGAAAAGGCATCAATGCAGCAAGGTTTGAATAAGACAAATAGAAGACACTAAGGAATAAACATTTGCAAATCCAAGAGGAATCCTAAAATGCCATACCATCTTGCTTTGATCTATTTATAGCCCTCGAAGGGGCAGTGATTAGCAGGCTAATGCAATATGTATAAGTTGAAATCAACAAGATAATTCTGGTTTAGGTTTATTGCCTGAGTAACAGTGAAATTGTGGTGTTCAAGTAGATTGATGGAAAGCTTTTGTAATAATGAAGACATGTACATCAATAAACATTCAACATGGTATTCACAAGGGAGGTAATTTAGTCATTCCACAACAATTTTTTCTACTTCTGCTAACATTGTTCAAAATCTCCACTTATAAATCAACCGTATGTGTGTAATATTAGACAAGCTGTGTAAATCAAGCAGTGTATGAAGAGTAAGAGAGTTTGAACATCTGTGAATGTCTCACAATTTAGACTTGAACAGTTAATTATTCTTTGTTAGAATAAAATAACTTAAAGAATCTCACCTATCCTAAAATGGATGCTCAACTGATGAATAAAAACCCATGAACTCATCAATGGTAACTAGCTATCACTAATTCTTTTTCATTTAAACTTGTATGAATGTGGCGTGACAAAGCGGGACCCACCCAGTTCCTCTGATGTGATATTTGGATGGGCGTGATATTCAGATGGGATATAGGAATTTGGTTTATGGCTAGACACATAATGTCAATTTTCATGGGATTTGCTCAGACCTATGTTTAGATCGCTTGTGAATTTTCACCTAGACGAAGGCCCAATTAGGTAGAACTTGGTTTAAATAACACTCTAGAGAAAGACATCAGACACACCCCTGTGAAATAACACCCGTATTCCAAAATAAGCCTTATCTGTGTACAGTTATTTTAGAAAATATTTTCAATACATAGTTTATAACTGTCTGACATTACATCTCAAACCAACCTAGACATGAAACTTGGTTTTCACATTTCAATAACATCTTCTAGGCAACAAATATCTTTTCATTTCACTGTTTTGTATGTTATTGGGGAAGTGAAGGCAGGCATTGCTTAACACTGTACAATCAGTAAATTTTGCAATAATGTACCTATATCCAAATAAACATTCACGACTTTTTATGTGTATTGCATACATCCAGAAACTTTCTTTCCTTTTCAATTGAAACAATTACATGTACTGAAGAATAAAACTTATTTTATAATATAAGGCAACAATTTACATTTTTTCCAAATAAAGAGTTTTGTGCTACAAAAAGATAACTAACTCTGTTCTTGAGACAGGAAAATTCCATAAGACATTATATAAAACATGCTCCTATTGTCTAACTCCATTAATGGCTTATGTTCTCCATGACTTGTAAAAGTAATAAATATATCTATTACCTGATTAGATTGATATCAAATGTAATATAATTATTGATATACTATAGAGAAGAGGATTATCAGATCACAAGTTAATCTAGAGATAATACTAATCTTATTATCTAGATATTAGATATCAGTAATCTAATCTACAGACTTATTAACTCTATCAATTCACTTTATACTAGTATAGATATAAAATGATACAGTGACATTGAATAGGATTGCTCTTGTGCTCCAGCAATCATTCTCAGTATTACAAACCACAAATGTCTAAACCCTGGTAACCTAAAACCAACCCTGACTTGTTTGTGGGTGTCAAGGAATAAATCTGGACAACTAAATGCCTACAATCAAGTCTAAAACACACATTTCTTTCCAATTAGTTCCACCTTACTATGGGGTTGCAGGCTCAGAAGGGCATGCCTTATCTTATGAACATCAGATGCCATTCTGTGACTAAGTTCCTTAGTTTAGCATTCACTTGTCCATCAAGCTAATATCATATATCAGGTATACTTATTTCAATGTGTTATCAGAAGTAACTGACAATCATGTTAGCTAGAAAGTCAGAAAATTCTGACCATGGTATGAATATGAAATTTGAAGAACGAGCAAGACCCTACTAACCAGTCTACACTGAACAGAAACTAAATGAGTTATAATAAATATAAGAGATTCTGGTAGGTGTATATAAGAATCTGAAATAATGATGCTATCTTGTACAACTGTTATGATACAATGATTTCAATATGACTTATAAAACAGGTATCATAACATTCAACAATCAGCCATTGGGTAGACACACAGATGGTAAACCAGTTCACTTCTCTTTCTGGACTGAGTAAATCTGAATAACACATTACATGTAACCCCTTCTTGTTTGATACTACATCGGTAAAGAACATTGCATGTATTGCAAATGTATGCATCAAAATGTACTTTCTTGAACAGTCTCCTGAATAAAGATAAATGCTATTGATTCTGTCTGTGTTCTTTGAAGGTGTTGATTTATAAACAGATAGAATATGAAAAAAAAAAACCTACTCCCTAGTGTACAACTATTATATAATTATCAGAGTTCACATACTGATTTCTTTTACTACACCTGCTGCTTGTTATAACATTACTTTAGATTTCAAATATCAGTGTGACCAAGTTCATTATGATTAAAAATAATACATATCTTATGATTCATACTGGCATTGATTGAGAATTATAGACTTGATCTATCATACATGTATTGATAAAAATTTGTACAAATTAAGAAACACAAAAGTTTCATATGGTGCAAGTACAATGTTTGATCAAACTGATGATACGATATAATTTAAAATCTAGATCTTAAAGCAAAATCTACCTGACTGAATATATTGTTGAACTAATATCCCGATTATATTCTGGAATAAAAATGGTATTCATACTTTGTTCTCTCAATCAAATCAAATGTGTTTTTGTCAAAATTACAGGTATCACACAGATTGATCTGCTGAGATTCCTGCTGTTTTCCCACCAAAACATGATTTAATCTTCAACCCAAAAGATCAAATTTATTGAATAACAGTAGTTGACAATTTGGTAAGAATGGTTTGAAACTTTAGCCCGTCTGCTTGACAAACTGAAACCAGCTGTTTTTATTCACCCCAGCTCAGTATGACCAATTACAAATTCAAAGTAATCAAGTTGCGTAAAATACCTTGTAAAAAGGGAAGTCAGTCAGTCATAATAATGATGGCAGCTGTAGCAGACATCCTACTGTGTTGACATACAACCACCATCAGGATTAAAACATGACCTGTCTTTTCATAAACTAACAATTTTCAAATTTCATTACCATGCTTCAATGCATATGAAATCAAACAAGTTCTTTACTTTTCAAAACATAAGTCCAACTCATTCATTTGTGATGAAACTAGAGTCAGTTTACATACGCTGAAGAGTTTTACATAAATCTGACAATATTCTCAAATTTTAACTTTCTAATGTAACAAAACACAGACTCCCTCAGGAGGGATTTGGGTACATCTTCCATGCAAATATTTATAGCATGACTGTATCAATTGATAAAGCAAAGGAAAGAATGAATGATCAGAATATATATAGAATGAGATAATCAGAATGAAAGCAAATGAAGTGAGTAACCATGTAAGAATAACCTGTAAATAAATTGAGCAAGCACTATTGAATAAATGAATGGATGAATAAATAACCAGGAGAGACAACATGTTGTTGGAATAATCAAACAATATTTAATGTCTAATAGTCAAGCTGTTGACAGAAGAAGAAAAAACCACAGACTTAACTCTTTGGTAATCTAAGATTATGCAAATGAATTTGACAAGTATTCATCTAAATGGGTAATGACATATCACATGTGGATATAACCACACACTAGAAGATAATGTATTGGTAGCAGATGGCTATAAGCTTTTATATTACACAAGATTTCAATAATGGCTTTATTACCAGAAGGCAATGTCATAAAAAATTTCCAGAAGTAAAAGTAGTGTCTGCTACTTTTATCATTTTTATCCTGAAAATGATTCATTTTTCGTATACACAAAATTTGCATTGGATAAAATCTTCAATTTTAAAGCATTCAATGGAAATACATTGGATGAAAATATATTAGGACAACATGCTCTCATGAGCTAGAAGCTGAGAAAGATTTTCTGATCTAGCATGCAAAAATTTACTAGACAATAAATAGTAAATGTCACTAAATAATGCACATAACTTGTGAGATGCTTAAATTAAGCTTTTATTAAGCTTATACAATCTCATGGTCATTTTTGTCAATTTTCCAGCTTCATTCATTCTAAATTTGAAATAGTTGCATTGCTTCTGAGTATTTACTGGAGCAGTCAAGTCAAACACTGGAACAACAATCATAAAATTGCATGAAGAATGTCAAGTGTTTTGAAATGCCATGTCACAAGATGATATTAGTATAGTACTCCCAATCAAGAAATATATTCTATCATATGAATGGCAGAGAAATTATGCAATCAGAAATATTGAGAACATTTGATGATTAAAACAAACATGTTCCAAATTGGTATTTTATACAAAATCATATAATGGAGTAAATTTTGCTAGGAAACATCTAACATGTGAGTTGAGTGTTTACAAGTAATAATTGAACTATTTATATTTGTCTAACTTTGAAAAGATAGTCATTTTCTCGTCAGTTTATGTAATTTTCTTCTATTCACAGCAAAATCCACGTCCATTTACCAGAAATCAATTAGTTTTTCTTCCAATCCTATCTTCATTACATGATTTTCAATGGCAATCACTCTGTTTTCACAGCATTATAAATACATATTCTCAGCCTGTTACCATCCATACAAACACTCAACTTAAAACATGTTAAGTTCCACTTGAAAGTCAATGTACATGTTATTTCAGTTTTTTTGATGCAGGCAAGAAAATAATGTGTAAGGAATGGTTTCAATTAATTTCGATGTGTATTTTTGATGAAAAGTAGATAGTCTTCTGTTTAAAAATGGTTAAATAGTGCAAACAACTTATATGATAGTATTTGCTGAAGTACTTCTAAAATGCAAGATTTTCATTTTCAAAATAAAAAATGATGGGTATATATTAAGATTTTCTTTGAAATTGAATTGAAATATAGTGCTACTTATTGGATGTGTTATAATTTGCACTCACACCACTGATTCAGACATTTGCTGATGCAATGTTTTTCAAAAAGAAGAAAGTTTAAGTATCAGGATTTGCTGTCTCAAGATGGAATTTAGTCAAGCAAGTTGAAAAAGAGCAGAAGGCAATATTGTACAATTAAAAAATCCTCAGAAAGACATCAAATGGCATCTGGTAATCCAATGGCAGGCAATATATTGAGAAATGAAACGATGCATGAGGACAGCGGATTATCTAATCAAGAAAAGAGGATTAGAATGTCAGCGGAGCTTGTCTGGTAATCATGACGTCTGCTGTATCAATGTCGGACATCGTATTTCTAATAAGATGACAAGGGTCATTCCACGTCTGACTTTACACCAATAATAATCTCTTCACAAATGACTAATGTAATCTGGATAGAGAAGAAAATTTAATCTCCTATCGTTCTTCAACCTTGACAAAATCTCAACTGAACAATAGTTTATCCTCACTGACTTACCAATCTTCATTTCCTTACACAAACTTTACATTCATTTTGTCATGTTTATTTCAACTGTTATTTCCTTGTAGAGGTTTAGGATAGTTAATTTAATCATGTTTTGAAAGAGAATGATGCACTAAAAATTATGTTTCCAAAAAAATTTAATTGAATATAAAAACACCCCAAATATCACCTGCATTCAAATGCTTATATATATTTCAACACTAAAAATATATGTACCCTTGGCATCTATAAACTTCACTTATCAAAACACCATTATGAAAGTTCCAAAGCAGCATAGACATTTTCTATGGTATAGAAATCTCTACCAAAATTTCAATGCCAAAAAGTCAATGTCACGTTAGAAAAAGTTGACAAAAAGATTGAATATGTCCAGATTGTAAAGTGACATTGACATATCAGGTCATTAACAGCGATTTCACCTTCACCCTAATTACACACCCCTAAATACTTCAACTTTCACAACTTCCAATTCGTTACTCCCCTAAATTTAATAGATTTTATTAACAAAGTTGTGCCATGTGATTAACGAGCTCTGCCTATTCAAAAACTGAAAATGAAGCGTAATGGAGTTAAAGGCGTGTATAATTCTATCATAACTAATCAATTTGATTCTTGGGAAATGTTCCGCCTGATCTCAGCACCTTTGATTGTCATCAGATAAAAAGCAGATTATTTGGCAATATTAAAAATCAGGTATAAGTGACTCACATCAATTTGAAAATCATCAAAATTGACTGGGTTAATCTAGCTAGTCAAATTTTAACAGCACAACAAGATGATGGAACTTTATTAGAAAGCAAATTTGAGTAGAGTTCATTGCATAGTGAATTTAACTAAAATTGAGTTAGTTAATCAGAGAACAAAAGTTACGACTTGGGCTTTTTTCACGTTTCTTTGTTTAATTTCATTTAAACAATCAGTGTCTGACAGTAATTGTACATGAATTTCTGTTCAAGTTTCAAATTGTCAATATTCAGTTCATGTCAAATTCTAATATCCGGACTTGAAGAATCAACTGTTATTTCATTACTAATGCTTGAATCAACACACATCCAATTAATTTTTACTTTTTTTAATTGTCAAAGGGCTGTTTTTAACATGACTTTTTTTCTGACCTGTACAATAAGACTGTAAATGTCAGCACCAGATCTGAATATTTCCCACAATAACTCTCCATATCTTTTATGTCACATAGGAATGGAATTTAATCATAAACTCTTCAGTATATATATTGTTGTTTCCTTATAGACATGAAATTCCAAATCAAAGGTGATTTTTTCCTGGTCCACATATTTTTTATTGTTCCTTTACTTTAAAACCATTAAATGGAAAAGGAAGTTTTTATTATGTCTAACTTCTTGAACTTAGTTTGCCTTAATGAGCTGCTACAGTTTTACATGTCATTGATCAATATAACACTCCATTTGTAATTTATAGACAACACTACTTTAAACATAGCTCAGAATTGCATTCATATATTAGGCCAATATTGAATAGAGACACCACCACTTTAACCATAGCAGGATATTACAATAGCAATATTCTGGCCTGTAAGCAGCTTTGATAGTGTAGTAATCATAGAGCTTAGACAGAATTCTTCTTTATTAATACTCCAATCCTACTATCAATCTCAATTTATTTCAATAAGCAGGATGCTCAGATTTCTTAGCAATTCCTAGTTCCAGATAGTCTTAATACTTCTTTTAATCTTCTTAACTTCTCCACAAAAATATTTCCTTTAGAAAAAAACAAATAGCTCAAATAGACTTATGAATTTGACTTTGACAAATATCTGATAGTCAGACTTCAGATCACAACACAAAACATGTTACTGCTATAAAGAATTTGCCAAAATATATTCTTTTGATTTTGTCTTATATTTGAGGACTTTCTCTTTCTGATGCATGTTTAGTTGCATACTTTACCATTCTAATAATAATCATGCAGACACAACCTGGCTCTGATATAATGTTGATTGTCCATGAATAAACTTGTTTCTACTGTAGTCTGTTGTTTCTGCTAAAAATGTTCATTCTTTCAATTGATCATTATGTTAAAAACATTATTTATCTCTGATTGATGCATCTATAGAATGATCCCATAGGAAATATGCATAAGTGACCATGTATATAATAATATTCTGCTAATGAAAGCATAACTACTTTGTGAAAAAAAAACCTAATTCCTTAACATGGCATGATGAGGACCAGTTGAACTTATAAAACGTGGTTTTAAAATAAGATGGTAATCCCTCAGAGAGCAAACCTATATTGCATATGCCAAGATTCACTCATGGAAATAAACAAATATGCTATACACATGGTAAGGTGGCAAAGGTCATTGAATGATCTTTAACCTTTACGTACATGTTTAATGCAAGGAAGTGGATTTGACGTATTCAAGTAGCAGCAGTAATATATGATTGTTGAAATTACATTTTATTTAATATAACTGTCAATTAATATACTATATTTGAAAATTTAATTGCAAGTTTCTGGTTTTTAAACAAGTGATACTGCATCCACAAAAAAAAATTATTGCACAAATATAAAGACTATTATTACAAAATGTTTATCAATTATTCATAAAATACAAAGTAAATGACGTATCAATTTGCAATGATAGTTTTTATACAGAAAACAGGATAAAAAAAAAAAATCCAAAATCAACAGCACAAATCTAGTTGTTAAACTAATGAAAGGTTTCAGCTCTTCTTGTCAAAAAAATTAAATGTAATTTCACATTCACTGAAGCATTGAATACACTGAGATCTGACCATCTGTTTTCATTTAAAAAAATCTCAAACACAAACAAATGTTTCATCTTTCAGTTTCTTAAACAAGCAGACACAACTGACTAATAATTTCTACAGACATCCCTCCCCAAAAAATCTGGCAACCAGAAGATCCTGTTTTGGTTGAATAAATGGTGTCTGTCAATGCTTGGTGTTTGTTCAGATTGGTACTGACCCTTAGTTGTCAGTACTCAACTCTGGTTAAAAAATCATTGGTCCAAAACAATATGAACCTAGACAGTACATTACCAGCTTTCTGTGATTTCAAAAACAGGGAAATTAGACTATGTCAACAGACATCTTGAAGAAATGTCAGAAAGTGTATACATTCAGTGGATTGTTTAAAATTTAATAATCCAAGATGACTGTCTGATTTATTTCTACGTAATTGATTTTTTCAGATTTGGACCAACAGAGTACCATTTGGACAAGACTTCTTCTGGTAATAAGTATTACAAAAAGTTCATGAATAAGTTTGTCATCAACTGACTGCTATTTAGGTACATGTATTATGTATTTATATGATCAAACCCTCAGAGTTTCAAGTCTCCATTGAATCAAAGTGACACAGTGTCAATGTGCTGGAATTACAATTAAAACTGGTACAGTGTTTAGAGACTAGAGTAATCAACAAGAGACCATAGTAGAGTGTATAAATGTCAGCTTACCCTAAACTACCATATCAACTAGTTATCATAAAATAATATTAGTTTTAGGCAAGTGCCAGGGAAAACAAGGACTGATTTTCTAATATCTCTGAAAGCTAATTATTGTAGCTTATCTCCACTCTGGGCTATCATTTGTCTGCCGTCTTGTGTATCATTCTGATAAATATATGATATAATTATTGGTCTTAAATAAACACAGTTTTCAAGTAGATTGGATATATTTCTGTCTTACTAAATAACCTATAATGTCATATACTAGACATTTAGATTTCTTAGGCATAATTCATATGACTTCTGATATTAAAACCATACTAAAATGTTAATATTTGCTAAAATAAGTTTGAAGACCAATCATTCCATAGTCAGATATAACTGGTGTTTATACATGTACAAAAGGTAATCTATTGCATTAAGTTTAAAACTAAAAACTATTTAAGATATCAGTATGGATCCTAATTATAATAAGTTCAAAGTGATCAAAATTACTTAAGTTTGGTGACAATTCAGGAAATAGTGTAGAGATGACAGCCATGAAAACAATGTGGTTAAATGATAAACAGTATCAGTTACAGGCTGCTCTGGTCGGCCATTGATTTTTTATACCCTGCCACTGTCCCTGCAGTGATAATACTACCAATAATCACAAGATAGAAGATTTATCAAAATATTTGAAGGATGTGTCAGTATTGGAATGCTGTGGATGCCAGCAGGTTATGTCAAGGCTACCAATCAACCCAGCAGGCACTCTCCCCTCTGATATCAACTGATTTGAATGGCCAGGACTAAATTAAAGGTGATTTGACAGACTGCTAGATCATGAATCAATCTTGACAGGTCTGCATCAGTGCATGATTAAAATTGTCCACTGCACTCTTTAACCCTCAACATTAAAATAATAAGTCTGAAATCAAATATTTTCTATTATCCCCTGGTGGAATATATTATGATGGATCATATTTATGATACAGGATATTATCAGTAATGTATAAAAGTAAGCAAGTGTGACCTACCGACCATCTTGGTCTAGCATGTGGTGTTACCAGTACTTGATTCATCCCCACAGGACAACCACTAATGACACATTCTGTAACCTATTTCGAAGGAAGATACCATTTTTGCCACCTGTGTCTAGAATGAAGAATTATTCCTATCACTTTACTAAAACTAGCTTGATGGCACATGTAAAAAAAAAAGCAATGATTTCAGCCAATTTTGAAGACTGATTTTTGATTTTGGACCTTTGTGTTTAAAACTAGGCTCAATTGAAAATGAGAACAGTGACCAAAGAATATCCCATTGATCAGAAATAGTACTTTATTTAGATGGTAGATCAAATTTCTAAATTTACAAAGTATCTATCACAGTACCAGAACCTATAATTAGTGACCTTATTGACCTCTGACTATAGTGTATTTGATTTATAATGCCACTATCTAGACAGGGACAAATCACACATTACAATCTCAACTTTCACATAACTTTTCAATGATACAATTCATAAGCTTGTTTAACGTGTCTGAATAAAAATGCATCAACAGCAAAAAGCATATATAATTGATAAAAGATCTGTTTTAGTGCAGAGGGCAACAACTTTTTTGGGCAAAACACTGGCATACATAGGGTCTCTTTACAAAAAAGACAGTGTTGTTTCTCATGAATTTATTCCCTAGCACTACATGAGTGTTCTTGCCAATAACCATTACAGTTTAGAATATATAGCTAGCTATCTCTATTCTTTGATTTAAAATTCACTTCAAAGTTTAAACTAAGTCAGTGCATTGCAAAAGTGACTAATTTATCTCCACCATTCATGTATTGGCGAGGTATATTGTGGTGAACATCAGAGAAATGACCAGTTGTTCAAGACCAGTTTTGAACTACCTACAACTCTGTGGGCCTGATTGATAAGGATGAAAATAATCAAACATAAACATGCATCAGATATCCATGACAATTGGCATTTTAATAGTGACATTTTATCTCTTCTATACAGATTATTTTAATCATGTTTAATAAGTGGTTCAATTATGAGCCTCATGTATGTTAGAATTGTAGTTGAGTGTAACAATAGATGTAGATGTTGCTAAATGCTAGCTGATAAAGACAAATAAACTTTATTTCGTTGGTTTGTGTTAATCACAAAATATTCCACAAAGTATTAAAACAATATTTTCACTAATGCTTTCCTTAAATGCTTTTTAGGGTCAGGAACACCCTTGGTAACAATCATGGTGAAAGTCAAGTTAATGAATATCCAGTTTCAATTCATCTGTAATTTTTACCAATTGCTTAATGCTGAAATTATTCCAATATTAAGCACACACAATACACAACCTTAGATGAAAATATCTTGTTTGATGTTGAATACTGCTTAAAATCAAATGAATTTTAGTCAAAGAATTTCATTAGTGGAGCCATTTAAAGTATTCTTTTAGTTCAGCTATTTAACATTTTTGAACTGACAAAAAGAACCAATCAGGAAAATTTATTTTAGGGAATGATAGCCATTTTGAAAAACTGTCATCAATAACTTCTGATAAAGAAATTCACAGAATTGTTTACACTATCAGTTTTCAACTAATTAAGGTTAAGAATGTTTAAATTAGGTTTTTTATCAGAAAAATAATTCTTTAATTGTCAAGTTCTAAATAACCTAAACACAAAAGATCTGACCAGCTGGTCATACTTGGTGAAATGAGAAACCAAATCCTCACTTTGGACTAAATTAGAGGTGAAGGTTCAAAAGTGAACACAGGTCACACCTATCAGATACCAAAACTAATTTCAAACATGGATGACAATTGATTCAATTTGTAACTGATATAAATCTGCACATAATTCATTGAAATTTAAAACTTATGATAACCATAATAAACTTATTGCCCCATGCTTATTGATTACCACATCACACCTGGCAATTCTGCATATACCTAGTCCATCCTAGCTTCAAACCACCCACCTATTTCGGTGCAAGTGTCACCTTCACAAAGTTCAAAACAAAACAATGTGACACACCTCTAGAAATATAATTGGCACATCTCTCGATAACACAAATACTTAATTTTATAACCTAAACCTTTGTCCTCCAAGTTTATTTTGATAAGACTAGCCATTGTCCAAGTCTATGGAGGTTAGCATGTCCTTTTTAACAACTTGGTCATAGGCTCTCTCATGTTTTCTAACATAAACAATAAACATGTTCAGATAGAGTTTCAAAATTTAAAGATGTCAATCAAAATGTCATCTAGAATCAATATTTTGACAATGAACAAGGTGTTTGTAAGTTGTTCAAATTAAAATGAGCATGCAATTGAAAGACAAACTTGTGAATAGTCTGAATTTTAATCTAACAATGGTGGCTCTCAGTGATTTTAATCTTATTTCAACAAGTTAATTTCATAGATGGGTTTTGTATTAATTGAATTAGATACCTAGATCAATTTGAAAACCTCCTCCAACTAAATTGAATTTGCAGAAATAAAAATACTTGTTTCTCAATGTGAAAACATGTCAGTAGGTTGAAGTCATTGAAGTGAGGTGTCAAGTGATGTGAAATTGAATTGTTCCTATACTAGATAGATTTCTTTACAATACATTACCATTGTCAATTTCTAAATGCATTTCTTCTTGGCGTTCAGACATACAAAAAATATTGAATTTTCTATTTAATTTAACAAAGACACATTGAAATAGAGTAAAATGAACAAAATTTAAGAGTGAGAAAACAGTCTCACAGATTTGGTAGCAGGATGCTTTTAATTGAGTATCTTGACAATCATTTGAGTTACTTTTTTCCAAATCATTTTAAATTATACAGTATTTTTTTGTCTTTTGTGATAAGTAAGTTGTACTGTTATAATTTCTATTTGTCTTTTGTGATAAGTAAGTTGTACTGTTATAATTTCTATTTGTCTTTTGTGATAAGTAAGTTGTACTGTTATAATTTCTATTTGTCTTTTGTGATAAGTAAGTTACTGTTATAATTTCTATCAACAATTAAATCTTTAACAGTACACCATTCTACCTTTCATCTTCAATTTTCAGAAACTTGCAGAACAATATATCCAAGAAAAAGAGTGTATATTATTTTCTCATTTTAAAATGAGATCAATCAAATTGGAGTCAATAAGCCAATGAACTAGAAATTTTTTAGGAGAGAATTGTTTTAATATCCACAATACAATTCAGTTTTTTTGTTGTCAATGGCCAGAGACTAAAGGAAATATTGTTGAATTGACAGGCCTTGTCAACTTAGTGGGATTAACTAAAAATGAGCAGCTGTCAGCATTCTATTTAAATATTCTTATCTTTTTTCTGCTTGATCAGTCTGCTTTCATACTGCACTCACTGTTCAATTATTATTAGATTTTCTTCACATGGCTTGTAGGTTTGGTTGAAGTCGTTACTGGAAGAAATCGTGTAAGGAATATATCTTGTTAGTGAAGAACTTACCATAAAAATCTGGAGATACATGTATATGAAAGTTGTGCCTAGTCAATCCATTTTAATCTTGATATTCATCTACAGATGAGGGTACATAACATCAGTCAATGCTTGATACATAAATTCCTCTTTGAAAGATTCAAAATAATCCATACTTAAAAACAAAGTTGCCATACCAGGCATACCTTTCACAAATTCTTTTCTTTCAAAACCAAAGAAAGTTTTTAAAAGTAAGTTAACACGTGCCCTAGTCTTGACACCTGCAGAACAGTTTTCAATCATTTCAAATACATTTTTAAATCTCAGCACTACATGATCTAAAGTAAGTGTCAAGGGATTACCAGCACCCTAAGGCCAACAACAGTTTCCGCAGTGAACTCTTCAGCTATTGTTAAGCTGCACACATCCCAATGAATATAAAAACATACAATACAGTACAAGGTAAATAAAGGTCCATAATAATTCTCTATACTAAATGACCATTGTACATGCTTTTATTCTTTATCTATTGTGTGCATATTTTCCTGTTGACTGAACTATTTTAATATGACCACCAACTATAATTATAATGTTTTTGACCAATAATACCAGGTGATACTTTTACTCTGTTTCATTAATACATTTTACATCACATTGGAATTTAGAAATATGTTCTAAAATAATCAACAGCATAATTTTATGCTTTAGAAAAACCAAATATTTTCTTTACCTGTATGTTAGATATGTATTTTTATATATATATATATATATATACTAGACTGTATTTTGGCATAAGGTATTTTTTGTATCTTTTGGTTGCTTTTTTAGACTTTAACAAAATGAGAGCCTTTTTTTATAGCCCAAATGGTTCTGTTGTTAGATAAGGACTTAAATCTGGAATAATTTCTCAACCAAAACTTATTGTAGACTTTTGTCATTTTCAGGATCAAGTTAGCATTCTAGCATACAGTTGTTATATATTGTATTACTGGACAATTGTGTCTATCACAATTGCTTACGAAAATCACATTTAAGGTAATTATATCAATGAAAAATAGGTAATATGGTAAAAAATCTGTATAATATCTAATGTTAATTTCATTTAAAACTAGAGTATGATTGACACTTCATACAGTGAAGCATGTTGTCAGTACTTTAAGCGATAAACTGTCAGCTTTCACATAATTAAAAGCATATCAAATTAGTTTTTTATTCTCACTTGACTATTGTTTGCTGACTAAACACCAATTGTGTCCGACAGTAAAAGATAAAGTCAGGTCAAATGATACCAATGACACTTCTCAAATTTTAATAATGACTGGAAAAACCAACACATGACCGAGGGGAGTGTCACATAGTTTAACCCTGGGGCATCCCAGTTGAAATCATTAGGAAAGACATGTCAATGATTTCATAGCTCTCTAGTGATAGAGTAGAGCATGGCTCTTGGCTTTGTTTTCTCACTCTTAGCCAGAAGAGTGGACTTCCCGTGCCCTCTTGTTACACAGCTTCCTCATTGTTATTTCATCACAAGAGGGGTTTGAATTACCAATAAACATATGAATGAGTATAATTATAATTTCATCCCTTGTTATTAGAATTATAGTAAAATTGATTTAAGATGATCTGATCAAATACTTCACTTCTACTATAGACTATTTATTAAACAAATTATATTCACTAGTATTTATTAATTCATTTACTGATTGCATTTCAAACTGATCTAAAAAATTCAATTTCATCAAAAGCAGCTTATATTTGATTATATGTGTAGCATTACTTGCATCAGTACAAATATTCATACAAAGACTTTTTTGGAAACTACTTTCATTGTTTGCATTTGGGTCTTTATCTCTAAATTTTGAGATAAAATTCTCAATGGAAGTATAATTTACTTTTGTTAATATAAGGTAATTGATGTGTGCCTATCAGAACAATTGTTTATTTAATACAAGAACTGACCCCAGACCACTTATCTTCATGGATTTCAGTCTAATGAACCTTGGCTGAAACAGGATGTTAGTAAGGCTGGAATAGTTTGGATAAGGTAATTGGAAGTTCTACAGACCATGTGTAAACACACTAATGGTCAAGACTGGACAAGGGTCAGTTCTTATCTCAAGAATTAATCACAGACAACTAGCTTTTAACCTTGTCTTACAAATGTCCCTTATCATTTAAACAATATTCTTAAAGGCATCATGCCCAATTTTTCAGCATTTTCAAATCTGTCTTCTGCAAACCCCTTATATTTAAAAGTTCAAGTTTCAAGATATATGGTGTGAAGATAGCATTTAATCTAGTCATCAATCTGGATCACAAAATAATAAACTTTTCTGAGGCAGTATGAAATACATAATTAACAAGCACATGGCTACATTGGAAGAGAGGGTTCAAAATACTTAAATTCAAGAATATTTAAGAAATACTTCCTTTAATAAGATCTGTCTAAAAAGCTTTCACCAAGAACAGCTGATACTCAAGTTCTGGACAAGTTTCAGGAAATTGTAATAAACTTGTCATCTGCTAGTATTTTTCATTCTGTCAACTCTCATTAGTTTTTTGACATTTTCTTATTCTGGTCTGACAATGTTGACATTTTGACCACTCAGTGCTGTCAGCACTTCAACAAAACACTTTTTATGGCATTTGACTTCTAATCTATGGTACATCTGCAGTTTTTTTTACAAACTTAAAAAAAAGTATTAATGTCATAAATTATAATATTTATTTTTTAATCTCAGCTTTCTTAAGTAGGTAACATGAATTAAAACATTTCCAGAATTAAATTAGTTTAAAAAGCCAAAAGGAAATGTGCAATAATTAATCAATTTCTAATTATAACATGTACTTTAGATTAAAGAAAGTAATATGTAGTATGTTGTAATCATGTTATGTAACATCATTACCATACATAGCATCTACTTGAAACTTGTTATGATATTCAGATTCAGGTATAAAAAAACATCCCAACTCGAAAAGTAGACTGGAAAACTGCAAATATAATAACTATATAACCAAAATATAACAAACGTATCTCATTTAAACTTATTTTTTTACAGCTACGCAAGCACAAATCTGTTTTACTTTATTCGTCACACACAAACAGTTCACCTTAAACTATTATAAATCATATAATCTCGACAACAACAGACAGATTTATATGTACTGTACAATTGTAGTAATGAAACAAAGAATATTGTTTCTGGCATAATGAATCAGTTAATGATGTGAAATTATTTTTCTGATAATCTCAATAGATGTAATATTTTAATATTGAATGTTACCAACATCAAAGAGATTGTATAATAGAAAATAAGAATTTATCTGTCCTTTTCAAAGCCTAATCTAACAATAAGCTTTAGTTTTTTATCAGAATTTCAATCAAAACGTATCTTCTGGGAGTGATTGTTTCTGGATTTAAGAATGCTTCAAAATATGTTCCTGTGATGTTGTAAAGTCTTTGATGGTGCCATCAGGGAAATGGTTTAAGTCTATGATATCATATATACAAGTGTATTAAGGTATTAATAACCAAACAGTCTATTGTACTTAAAATATTTCATCTTGTGGCACAATAGATAGATCTTGCTTTCAGGAAGAAATTGAACAATACTCTTCAGTTTTTGTATGGACAGCTAACTGGAGACATGGTGTAAGTGATTTTCCACAAAATCTTATGTCTAGGAGATTTGCATTATGTCATACCATATATCTGATCATAGACACAGCTCTTTACATTCCAAACAAAAACACCAGGCCAGATTAGCGAATTCCATGATTAAGAGGGCAAAAAATAGATGTATATGTATTACTAGATTATGTGTGAGCTGACAGAAAATTACATACTGTGCTTTGATGCATTGTACTTTAATGATGATTGAAATGTAGCGTTCAGGTAAAGAACTAGTGAATATAGTTTAATGATGTAACAATGGACTATTTTAGTATCAGGCCTGCAGTAATTACGATACCAAATACTTACAAGATACAACTGACTCTACCTGATTAAAACATACCAATCAATATACATCAACGTTGGTGAAAGAGTTAAATCAAGTTATAGACACAAAAGAAGTAATTAGAGGAATTGATGCAATTTAATGACCATCAAGGAAAACTTCCTGGGACATGAGATAGATAAAAGACTGGATTGTTCTTGACATATTGTGATGAGGGTGGTAGTAGACAAAATTGTCATTTGGACTGCATGAGTACTTTGTAAGCTAGATGATTTTCAATTGAATGTAGATTCAAAATTTTTTTCATCCATGGTAAGTCCATGTGAGTAAGAGAATGGGAGATCAATTTAGATATTTCAAAATGGCATCTAGAAGCTGTAGGAAGTCAGTCCACTGATAGTGATGGTGCTTTGCCTGATTCTGTAAGACTATTACGGAACTGTAACATTAGTGTGACATTGGTTGTCTTAGTAATCATTCTTGATTTATGGCATCTTTTTGTTTCCTATTGAGAATACTCCTGTAGGACTGTAATTTTCTGCATGGAATCAATATGGAGCAGACTGATTGAAATAATTAGACAAAGAGGCTTACCTTCACATAAACTCTCATCAATACTTCAATTTATTCTCCAACTGTTATCTAGAAAATAAATCATAATAAATACAATTGATGGCAGAATTCACAAATTTTAAATCAAGAAATATTTGCCAACATCTTTCACATTTGCCTAATCAAGTTGATAATATGAGAAATGGTTCAATATTTATAACAATACCCTAACGTTTCTCTCAAACAATTAAAGTAACTATCAAAGCAACCATTTTATCAAACTGCATATAAAATGATAGTAATAAATCTAACACGGGACAATGAACATAGATCGTTAATATTGATATCACGGTAATGGCAGAGTGACATTATGTTATCGATGACACTGTCATATGGCACAATTTCATTTTTAATAAAAGCTGTTACAATCTATAAATTAAATCATGAAATATTCAAATTTATCATACACTTTAATCATTTTAAAGGTATCTATCAACACAACATTTTTTTAATCTGAGCTCTGTTACTTTTTACTTATTGCACAAGATTAAGAACACAATCCCTTTTTACAATTATCACATTATATATCGTTCCATAGATATTCTTGACAATTGAAATTTAAATATCAGTACATATTTCTTATTATAATCCTAAAATGTGAAACTTATGTACCTGTACTTGCATTTAAAATAATACATTCAAAAATCAAAATAAAGTTATAATCATACAATTATATTTTATACTTAATATAGAATTCTATTATAATTTCAACTGCTTTCAACCAAGCACAATGTAACAATTTACAATATTAACACTTCAGGCAAAATATCAAATCCATTTTTAATGCATCTCTTCTTTACACTTTCATGCCAGAATACAATACATGATTTATACTGAATTTAAGTCTAATATGGAAATGAAGCAGAAATCTGGCATTGGTCAAAAAGAATCCCTAATTATCCCCTTGAGGAATGCAATGCCATTATCGTGTACAAGTATAATTTGAAAATGTCCAAGGACTATTGTGACCACATACTGGTCTGTGAATGGTCAAATAAATTCAATTAGACTGGACACCTGATCATTATAATCACACTTGGACTCTCAGCTACATAACAATAGTAGATTGATTCAATATAGTATTAATACTGTAGATATAATTTACTTGTCACTCTCAGAAAGTACCTAGTACCTAGCATCATGCAATGGTACCAATTTATTGTAATAATTCTTTAAATTTAATTCCCTTGTCATTGACAGTACTGAAGACATTTTAATGTGATGCTGCGGTCTTGCTTGCAATTGGTACAGAAAATGTAAAAAAAACTAACAAGTATCATCATATGATTTAACACATGCAAAATTTTGCAAATAATAATTAAAATTATGAATCAGAGAACAGCATGAATTCATTTCTTCAAGAACTTAGTTTCCACTATTCACTTGAGGATCTGAGAATCAGCAGATGACTGCTGACATTAATTTACTTTGTAAATTTAACCTTTTGGCTTCCTTATATTCACAAACAAGCACAGCAGCCACAAAGACAACCTTTTATACAAGGGCTTGGATGTCCACATGACCCCACAATTTAATAAGACTGACATGATTAGGAAATAACTCAATCTTACAACTTGAACAATGTCTGAACAGGTCATCTAATTACAAATCATCTTCAAATATCTTGTCTGTCTTCAACACGCACACACACCACATATGGTTCCAAACTGAAACAATGATCACTTAGTAGGAGTTCCGAAGTCCATTTTCAATACTTCCGCTTCCATTTGGACTTTGACCAATAAAAATTGTATAAGTAAAAGGTCTATTTCAAAGGCCGATAGTTGACAATAGTGAGTAGTCTGACCTCATACAGGTAATCTGTAAGGTCTGAAAAGAGGTGGCTAGAATATCTGTTGCCAGAATTAAGACCTAAATTTTAACCATTCTGTTTCATATAAATAACAATCCAACAAATGTTTCTCATCAACAATTTCTAGAATGTAAAAAGTGTCAAAAGTTTTATGATTGTATATGGAAGTTCTAATGATATTTATACAGATTTAACTCAGGAAATTTATGTTCCTGTTAGTCTACCATTCAAAGACTCTCAATTATCATGTAGCCAGGAAATTAAAATAAACAGTTCCAATCCTAACTGTTGATCTTTGGTTTATATATTAGTCACCTAGTCATTTGTTTATGTCTACCAACAGTTGAAAGTTTACAATTAAGATTTCATCTTATTTTGATTGGGCAGGTCTGGACCAAACATACTTTACTGAAGGACATTTTACCATAACCAACTTTTATAAATTGTTTTAGTCAAAAAAAGCTGAATCATAATCATCCATTCACAAAGACATCCTACAACTTTAACGAGAAAAACTGTAAATATAATGTCAAATTCTACACCAAAACCATATGTGAGAATTTTTTAAAAGTCTTCAAAGACAAGATTTATTTCTGTATCCAATATATCACAATGAATTAAAAGAGTCATACAAAAACCTTTGATGTTTACTGAAACTAATATATTTCCAGAAAATAGCATTTCCACTTTTTAGATTAGTTATAAATTTGTGCATATTGAAACCAACACAATCAAAGCTTCAAAAAGACAGAATTCAATTCTTTAAATAAAAGAATTTCAATATCATTCAATTTTAATTCAAATAAATACACCTTGATATTGGGTTATCACCATAGCTCTGTCAATAATCTTTACCCATATTTTATATTTGTTCAATGACCACATGATCTCAGGCTCTGTCTTGCATTGCATTATCTGACCTGGTCATTGAAAAAGCCTTTCCTAAACAAACTTGACCACTCCATCAAAACTAATCCCTTCTTTGTCTGGTCACTTCAATAAAATCCCTGTTTTTCTCTTTTCTGACTGACCACTAATGAAGTTGTCCAACTGTGGACAAACAAATCTATTTTATGCTTGCTTGCCTTGATGTAAATACTGGTCAATATGAAGTGGTCATCTGAGGTATTGACCACCAGTTTATAATTGGAATAACAGAGCATTAGAATTGGGGTATTTGGGGTGGATACAACTGACCTACTTATTTTAGTAGATAATAAGATTTGACTAATGTAAAGATAATATTGACACCATTTTCTACAATTGAACATGATACTGAGGTCTGTTGCTGAAATCACGTGAAAAGCTGATTCTCCTAATATAGAACAGGAGAGTCTAAATATAAAACTCTCAAAGTACTAAATATGTACATGTTAAACCTAAATCATTTGCTACCCTTTTTGGTAAAGAGGGTTGATACATCTTGCCAGGCAAACTCAGTATAAAAAGATGGATATAGATTCAGGATTTACTGTAATGTTGAAAATGCATTCTTTGAATTACCTTTGAATATTTGCCATAACAACCACATATTATATTTGTCCAAGATGGATCAATGTATATCTGGGATTCTTAGTGTCCATAAAAGAATTTAAAAAAAAAAATTTACAAGTCTCTTTGCCATTATGAAAAATATTGAACAAGATCTTTATATTTTTAATATAAGCTAGTATAAATGATACATATACTAGTTAATACAAAGTACCACTATACTAGTTAATTTAATCACTATTATTATTATATAGAGTAGTACAATACTATCAAATTTATACTTTAAACCATATACTTTACCCCCTACTTCTAAATCATAGGGTTGGTGTTTGAAAACACACTTCAAAAGAAGGGAGTTCATAAAAGACACAACTGAATCAGATTTGAGGCTATTCAAATAGTTTTAGGTCAATTTAACTCATAAATGGTCCCACAACTTTAATAAAGCAACCGCAAATGATAATACAAAATTAAATCCTTAAAAAACAATGCATTATTACTAATTAATACCATATACTTAACATTTGAAAACTGGGTAGGGTATTTATAATTCTAATGTTTAGCAACAATATGACATCATTCAGGACATAGAAGTCTTCATCTAGCAAGATAATTCTATGGCAAATAGACAATTTTAGAAGTTTAGAAAAATCAAGTATTGTATATCCCTAATGATCAAGTAAAAAAAATTGTTATTCAGAAACTACTATACAATCTTTTTTAACATCACTATGTTCAGTCAAATTGTAATAAATAGTTCAATGTGATTGTCTAATAAATATGTCTGCCATGTCCTAGTTGGTCTGTTCAGTCACTGATAACCAATTTGATCATGTCTACAACCTATCAATATCTTTAACTAAATACAGACAGATTGACTCAGACCAAAGCAAGCCATGTCCAAATTTTGATTCAATAAAGTTGTGACTTAAATTGCTTTCTAGTCTATCGTTACGACAGCAGGATTAAGTTATTTTGGTCTTTCCATATATATTCAGTCTCACTAGCTTATGAAGAACTAGTCTTGTCTTCAGGCAAAAACTGCACAAATGATTGGAATCAGTGACACTTTCATAATTACCAGCAAGTTTCAGACTACAATATTTTTGTCCTCTATGTCATCATTGCTGTATCTATCAGATCTGTCCTGGCATGAGAGTTTTCATACTGATATTCTAACATTTGATCAATATTACTAGTTGAGAAATAGCCAATCAGTTTGAACCTAAAGTTTCGTTGGTTAGCCGTATAAAAATATTTTCTGAAATCCTTTAAAGCGATTAATATTCTGTTTTCAAATATGAACTTTTGAATAATTGAAGAGTAAAAAGATTTTTATATATAAGAATCATCATGGATCCTGTTATCATGGATGAGAGTTGATATAAAAGTAATAATACTAATGGAAGTCTAGTCTATATTGAGAAGATCTAGCAGTTAGATTAGCAATGTATAGATATTTTAACTATTAATAATTAATATTTCTCTTATCATTTATATCCGCTTAGTACAGTTTTAGTTTAAACTTAGATTAATTATTCAATGATTGTTTATGTACAATGTTCTCATTATCTTCTCATCAGATTCCATCTGACTCTGGTTATCATCTCTTGTCTGTTTAGGGATTTGTACTTAAATCATATTAGTTGACCTGAAATATATCTGTCACTGAGTTCTCTTTTGGAAATGCAAATAATTACATGCAAAATAATGTTACAGAGAACTGACCAGTTTAAATTATATAGAGATTAACCAGAAACAAAATTTAAAGAGATGTTTTTGAAAATAAACAGTTAGCTTGAAAAATGTCAGTCAATGATTTTTTTAAAGTATCTTTTGAGAAATATTGACAAATTCCACAAACTTTTGCCAACTATTTAAAGATAAAAAATATTATAACAATTTTTTAGTCAATGATGTTGATTAGAAAGAGTCAGTAATTATTAAACTATTGATAAGGATATTATATAATTGGAGTCTGCTAGTCTCATATAGACTAATATGACTCTACTCCTATAGGACATTAAGATGGTAGATAACACATTATGTCAAATCATACAAACTCTAGTAATGACATCAATTTTCTGATGTTTTCAGTAAGATAGATGTACTGTTCAAACTGACATTTTGCCATTACCTAAGATAATTCTTCAGTCTAAATGAATAACACAGTACCAATCCAGATCCAAATACCAACTACCCCTCCTGTAATACCTACTACTGCTGGCAGCACATGTTAACATCATTTACCAACCATACCACAAATTATTTTTGGTTGAATATTGATTATTATTTGTTCATATGCTTTCACAGTCCCTTGAATATTTAAACAGATCATCGTTTCATGATAGACAAACTAATAACCAGAATGCTCTATTTCACAATTCCTCATATTGTTTCCTGTTGAAAGACATGTAAAAACTTCAAACTATTCATTGTCAATCTACATTTAAAACAATATTGTTAGTGAATGTGTCAAAACTAGATAAAAGCATTTAGAAACAGACCAAGTTTGACAAAAGGGAATTTCAAAATAGGATTATCATGTACGTTTTGACAACAGAAAAAAAACCTTTTCAACAGGGTACAGTATGAGTTATCTTAGAGGCAATCTTGTAAAAACAAAGCAAACAAATTTTATGTTGCATAACGCTACAGGAATTTTTTTCTGTTATTTGAATACAATAGAACTTGTTGACACATGTGGCAGAAACATTTACTTTAATGATTAATAATGGAGGTAAAATCAACAAAAAATCAAGTGATGAGTGGAAAAAGAGGGAAAATGGAGAGAGTTCCATGTAAATGTCATTACCATACTAGTAATGGTCTTGAACAGTCATCAATTTTGTTGCTGTCTGTCAAAAAATGTGTTACTTACATGAGAATATAATGGATGATGTTGTATATACATTGTATTATTTCAATATGATTGTTAGTTTGTGTTGTTAACATAATGTAATAGTTTTTATTAACATCAGTAATCACACATCTGTTCTTAACACTGTTTATGATTATTCTAATGATAAAAATACAGGATAACACACCTTTATACAGCATATTCATGCTATTGAAATAATGACTATACAGTACACTGGATTCCACATAGCATGTCATCTGACAATGTCAACCAGAGCTACATGTACAGACATGATTTAATATTATATACCAACCAATACAGGAAACTTCCTTTCTAAAAACCACTATCAAGAAACAAGAGTGATTCATCATTACTATTGCTTTACAAAACTGAAACTCAATGTGTTACCTTTTTGGGACCACTATGGACCTACAAAGCAAAGGGACAATTGTACCAAAATGTGAAATGCTTGAAATGTAAGAAAACAATGGTTCCAATGTCAGTAAGTATGTTTCAGTTAATGTTAACATCTATCTTATAAGTTTTACTCCTACTGGGATTGGATGATTATCTTATCAGCTTATAATTTAAGTGCATTTTAAATTGCAGGCAGTCCAAATACAGGTTTTGGCAGAGCAGATCTCTTTTATATGCCTGAAGTTAAAAATCTTTGTTGAAGCCATGGGACTACTACATCTCTCAAATCAACTTGATACAAGTTGAGTTAAAATACACCATATCACTACATCATGAAGATTGATGAAATAAAAAACATATTCAAATTACTTTCATTTTTTTGTATTTTTCATGTTTGGTGAAATATGGTTAAAAATTTTCTGATTAAAGAAAGTTTACGTTGGCAGGAAAGTTATGTAAGAAAGTATGACATGTTATGATGACATTAAAACCTCATCTGTTAAATATGGGAGAGTTAAGACTGACATGATATAAACATTTCTTCTAGAGAAAATATGATTTTCATTAAGAGAAATATAGAAAACATTTAAATACCACTTCCAACAATAGTCTGTCTAGCTCATATTACAACAGACAACCTTTCTTTTTTATTACTTACAGAAATCTGAACAGACATCTTCACAAAAAGGTATGTAAGAAAAAGACACAGAATGTGAATTTACAGAATGTGAATTTATACACTGAAGTATGAAAATAGTTATTTTAAGAAAAGGAAATCAGAGAAGCATCAGAGATGGAAATCCGGCTCCCAACAACTGTCTTTTAAATCATTGTTTCACCCTGTTATGATAAGTAACAGTCCAAGGAGAAACTATGAAATCATGAGGAAGGACTTTAATACAGCTTTTATGTACCAAAACAAAATCATTCAAATACCTGATATCATAGGTAGTGCCGGACTGGATAAGTTACGTCAGATGCTTGTTCTCTTACCAAGATAGATCTGGTCCAGGTCAATGTACTACCTTTGGGTTTCAATCCGACCACAGGTTTATTGGTTATTCAATAATTATGAAAGGGCCTTCTAATATTGACCAGAAAACATTGAACCTCAAAAACTCTTTCTGTCAGGAATATATAAGATGATTAATGAAAAGACTATAAGAAGACTATAAATTGATGATATAATATAACAATCAATATAAAGTAATATAAAAATTGATCTATTTATAAAAGATGTGATATTATTATTATTAATATCAATATTAACTGATGATTTAATATCTCAACAATATTCCAATCATTCATCAGTTAATAAACCTGTTATCTTTACTATCTTTTATATCTTAGACTGTACATGTCCCTCAAATTTTTGTTTATTTTTGGTCAATATTTTGTAGATAGTATTAATTGAATTTTAACCAGGAGACAATTTAGTTTGAAACTGTGTTTTTTGATGTGTAGTGATGAACTTGTATGATGTTTTGTTATTATAGACATGGCTGATACAACTAGAAACCTAGAATTTCTGATAAGAAAGAACAAGCAATTTTTTCACATGTTGATGAAAAATGTAAGTCCTGGTTACTGGGAGGTGAAGGTTGTACAGACAGAATAAAAAAAGCATCAAAAATTCTGTGACAGAGTTCAATGAAACAAAACATCATGCTACAAATAGTTAAGATAGAAAGTGGTTGGTATGCATGTCAATATATCATACACAATTACTAACGAAATAGTCAATTAAATACCATATTTTCTAATATTAAAAACTCTCTGTCAATTTTATAGCTGCCATTTTTTTACACATCACATCAAATGATAAAAGATTTATTGCAGACTTTATAGCTCTTCAATTTCAAGGGATATGAATTTTTTATTTGCAAAATATAGATGCTCATAAAACAAGAGTCTTTGTTGATGAAAACCTATTAAAAGATGAATCAAAAAAGTCTTTTGAACTATAAAAAGCCTGCATCTGGTCTAATATCATATTCGAAAACGAAAATATTCATGTATGGTATTAAGTTTAAGAGGTTCTCAACTTTGAACTGGATCAAATTGCTAATAAAATAGAATTAATAAGATAGCATTGAAGGCCAATGAAGAAACATTTGTCTAAGGAAACAAAAATATGTTTAGCATTCCAAACAGGTGTTTTAAGGCAATCTAAAATGTTGAATTTTTATGACCCAAGAGTCCTTCCACATCAGACACTTAAATCTATTTAACTTCTAACCTCAAGCAGAAGTCTATCTTAAAGCAATAAAACTGTAGAAGTTTATTTTGATACATGTCAGTTACACGATTTTTATTGTCTAATAAAATCAAATCTACAACCACAATTTTATCATAGCATCTCCCTTCTTGTTGATAAACTTTTCAAGTTCTAAGTCTGAACATTTACGCTTGTCCAAATTATCATATTTATGAGGAAAATAAAATTGGGTCTGAATGGACAGAAGTCATAAAAATGGTCCGCTCAGAGTAGCAGAAGATAAGAATTATGATAATTGTAAGAAGGATTTATAGTGATTTTAAAGAATTCTGACAGTAAAAGATCTCCTTATGGATTTTAACAGACATACAATTTAAATGTCTGCTCTGTTCTTATTCAACTCAGTAATATAAAAACTGTGTAGATTTTGGTCCATGAAATTAGGAATTTGTAATTTACTGATTGTTTTGTCTAGAGATGATTCAAGTTACATGTTTTCTTGGCGTTTTGTAACAGCAGAAACTAGTGTTTTCAGCATGTTTTATGTGTTGATTTCTTAAAGTAGAACTAGAATATACTAAGACCAAGTGGTAAGTAAACAAGTGTTCTTCATCTGAATTTCACCTTGCCATTTCTGAAACAAATGAATTCTGATTATTTCAAATGATAAAATTATTTTGTAACTATTGTTTAGGTCATTAGAAAATTAAATTTGTATGTATTTAAGGAACATTAGAGTTTCTATTGGCATCAAGCATATTTTCTGTCTGAAAAAATGTCCAGGAAAATTTGACCAAATATTACTTCTGCAGATAATATTTAAACCTAACAATATCATATTTGGCAATGGTGTTAATAAAAGTAAGTAAGTTATAAGTTACTTTTTGAATTACTTTCAAGAAATGAAATGAAACCATTCCCAGATTCTTGTGAACCATATGATATATTTGACTTAGAAAGTTCCAGTTGGGAGTATAAAACATAAAATAAGGCTTGGTGTTGTCTATAATTCAATGCAGCTTCTTCTGTTAATTTCAAGTGTTGTTTTTACACTGTTTAAATAAGAACTATTAAGAAATGATTGATGTTTAAAATGGAAGATTATTTCTCTATACAAATGTTCATTAGTAAGCATATGTAACATATAATGTTTTCACTCAGCAACCTGATCTACTCAATATGGTTTATAATAACATTTTCTTCTCAATTATCAACATCAAAGTACTTACTGCACGATTGTTTTCAATTTCATCAAAATGAAACCATTAACAACTTAAAAACTCATCCTTATAACTTAATATTGCTAAAATAAATAGACTATTTCATCAATTTCTTAATACCTAAATATTTACCATACTAAAAAACTTAAAAACTTAGTAATTGCTAAACTGTTTATATTTAATCATTTGACGTTTTCCAGGTTGCTGTCTAAAGTTCAAAAGCACCTACATCAATACACATCAAATGCTAGACTAAGATGTAACATAAATTAAAACAGTTTACAGTTTTTCATGCTCTGAAGTTCTAGACCATTTTCCCATTTCAGAAAATATTGTACTGACAAAATTGAAGGTAAATGTATTAGAAAACTCACTTGGATCTCTTGGTACATCAGCACAAGCTTATCTCATTGAGCCACAAAAGGTAGAATGGAATGAAATTTAAAATAGATCCAGTTTGGGTATATAAGGCTCAAAAAGAAACACTATGTAGTAATGATGCATTCATAAAGATAAAACTGACAACTGGATGATATATCTAATCAATCTATTCTCTTAGATAACAAGTTGTATCTACGGCTTTATATATGAATCCATTGGGAGAAATCATCAAAATGTCTCATGCTTTTTGTTATAAATTTTCTTTTAATGTACAATAGAAATAGTTCTAGACATCTTAATGCACATTGCTGCAACTCACCAACTTTTATAAAAGCATTCTTCAATCATTCCAGTAAACCTAAATTAGGTTAATTTCCAACAAAATGGCTACCAGCAGACACACAATGGTCTTGAAATAAAATGTCAAGCCAAGTTTATCAAATGAAGCATTAGAATGCAAGGCTAAATGAGATTTTTCTCATCATCTATTCTCAACATAAGAAAAATCCAGTCACAAGAGAGTTGATGTTT